>NC_138774.1:59533476-59813476 GCF_965119305.1 Pelophylax lessonae
CAGACAAAATGGCACTTGGACATAAAGCCTTGTAGCTTAGCTGTTAATTTTTCTTTAAAAGGGTAACTCCAACTTTCGTGGGGAAAAAAATTAGCAAATAAAGGAAAAATAATATAGCGTATACAATTGCGACATATCATATTGTAATTGAATGTTATTAAAAATTACCTTTCCTTTTCAATCTGCAGCTGGTGCAATATGGCTACCTGGAGGTGTTCTGTACACAAAATGTATACTGACCACACCCCAGAAACATACTTTTCTGCTTGTGTGATTGGCTCACAGATTTTCCCAGAAGTCTTCATAAGATACAAGTCAGATTTCTGGCATCCATGCAACAAATATAATTTTTGGTAAGATGCTCCAATAGGAATATGTCTAAAGGGATGCAGGCCCAGCAGCTTCTCTCATTAGAGCCCTACAGCTACCACAGCTGATAGATAATTATGAAACCACTCCCATTAGACCCACTCAGCACAGAAGAACAAAGAATGATTTCTTCAGAATAACAAAAGGTTGGAATCTGCAACAAAGTTTGGTAAAATCCTTGCAATGTACAGAGATCACCCAGAGGGGAATGTTTATTTCTCAACAAAAGTGGAGTTACACTTTAAGGTCAATTATACCCTATAGTGGCTAGGGAGTTAAAAGCATAGTTTCATTCATTAGATATTGAGTTATGATGAATGTCATAAGATGTAACTATAAATAAAAGAAAGATCACGAGGAAGAGAAAATGAGGTTTGGATACGGTATGGAGGGGGTTAGGTTCGTAGGGTTCGAGGGGATGAGGAAAGGAGGTTTGGCCAGGGGGGGCGTTTCAAACAATAAAGCCCCGTTACACACGCACCGATTGTTGGCCGACCGATCGGCCGTCTTTTGTCCAGAGTTGTTGTTGTGTGGTTGAAATGTGCTCTAGACTGCACACTAATTTTGTCGGCCAACAACAACCAACTGCAGAAGTGATGTCATGTTCTGGTCTACTTTCCGTGTGTTTTTTCTTCTCTGAGCATGCCCAGTCTTGCTCATCTGACTTTTGTCGGCCGAAATCTGTACTGACTGACCAACAATCGGCCGTTCTGGTGACAGCCAACAAAAATTTTATAGCATGCACACCAGATTTTGTTCGGCCGAAAAGTGGCAGTCGGTTGTCGGAAGCATCATACTAACAAGCCGACAATCGGCCGATCGGACGTTGACCGAAAATTTACGGCCAACAATCGGTGCGTGTGTACGGGGCTTAAGTTATATTATGGTGGCTGTGAGAAGCAGACATTATAGTTCAAGGAGGCAGTGATCAAAATCGGCTGGTAAAAACAGAGTAACCCACAGTTACCAGATCCTGTGGAACTTGGAGAGAGAGCCATCAAGTTTTCATTAATAAACATCCGTTGTACCCTACATTTAACCTCTTTCACACAAAAGTTCTCTGTTAGCCATGTCTTTGCTATTGTCTGTTTAGCATCTATCAGAACATGAGTCATGAGTATAAATTGGTGTTTAAAGATACCTAAAGGTTTCTGTTTTAAAAGTGCTTTATATGGGTGTATATGAAACAATTTATGGAAGAGAGTACTTTAGATTTTGTATACTTATGCCCATAGTCTTTGAGCAACAGGGCACATCCAACATGAGGTGTGTAGAAATGTACCCATGTCTGATCTCAGGCAGGATCTATGGAGGACCATTGATATATAAGGCTATTTTCGCTGGTCATGAATGGAGATCATGGCTTGGGATGGTCTATAATCTGAACCATTCATTACCCTGCCTCAATACTTCCTGGGATAATACTGAGTATACTCCCCTTATCGTTTGGCATACCTTCTATACCCTAGTAAAGAGGATTTAAAGCAGTGTTTGGATGAGTGCTCTCTAAGGTCAATTAATTGGACTAAAGAATTAATGAGCTCCACTACTATTTCTCCTCGCTTCTGGTTTTGAAAATAAAATAAATCTATAGAGAGGTATACACTCTAGTAATGCCATAACGACATTGTGGGATCACATCACCCGATTGAGGAATTACTAAAGATACTACTGAACATTCACAGCCATCACCATAACCATATACTGTGTTATAGGGACTTGGTTTTCCATTCTGCCAATATTATCTTTGCAAGCAGCGAGAAATTTCGGTATTGTGCCCGGTCTCTTTGGCCCTGACGAAGCCGTATGTGAAACGCGTTGGCTCATTGGGACCCTCAAACCGAATGTCATCAGAGACTCCTTGCGTCAACATCAGCTTGAAGCATGTATTTTTCCCACTATAGGGAACATATTTCTGTGCTGCGGTTTTTAATCTATTGGTGAATATGTGGGGGATGTCTTTTTGGTATCCCTCATCTATACACATATTTTTTATATGTATTAATAAACTGAATTACTTTTAGTTGCTTGCATCCTGGTCTTCCTTCTCCCAATTGGCCTTATAAACCCCTACTTTCTCTGTATCCTTTGTTTTGCTGTCTGAACAACAGTGAAGGGGTTGCCAGAGATCACATGTGCTAACTGTCTAGGTACCAAGTACCACTGCAGCATCACTTTTATAATTACGGTAGTTTCTTTTGTTGAAACTTTGCGTAAACAGGATTTGGTGATCTCCCAAATTTGCACCCACTCATCGTGTTCCAGCTCAGTGCGTACATCTAATTTCCATTTCGGTACATATTTAGGGGCGTAGGAATGTATGTAGATAGCAGAGTGCAGTACAGAAGGAAAACCAGCCCTGGGGAATGTGGGTCATACTTACACTTAGATTTTAATGGACTACACGATAGTCTCTCATCATGTACTCTGGCATTAACATTTTCAAACACTTTTTTTTTCTTTTTTCTTTTTTATATTTAAGAATAATGAACAGTTGTTGTACAACCCATCCACTGCCTAACATAGGTCTTAAAACTAAAGTACAAAGTATTCCACAAAATCATGGTATAAATGGGGGACAGATAAACCGTGGGATGTAATAGAGTAGGCTAAAGGAGGTGTCCATGAAAGACCTCATAGGAGAATCCAAAGGTAGACAGTAAGGAAGGAGGGCAACTAAGGGAAGGGGATATAAAACAAAGATAAGGAAGAATGGGTAGTGGGTAGGCGTAGGAGTAAATGATGGATCGGCCCACTTGCCGGCTTATATAAGGTCCAGGTCAAAACCCACTCGAAACCACAGGAAGACCTGAATTTCTCTATCGCTCATTGACAGACGCAGTCCTCTTGATTAATATCAAATTGGGTTATACTGCCCTCTACAAGTTAGGACACTAGGCAGAAGGAAAACGTTCTGGCCACACCTTAGGGGCAGTCCCAGAGGGTATATCCTCTCTCTCTCTGCTACAGGATGTTAGTTTTTTTCTGTCTAGTCAGCAGTAAGGACCTAAGTTCCTTGCTGGGATCTTTGGTCCTGGCAAGATTTTTTTTTAAAAAATTTTTTTTTTAGGCAGCTTTTTTCTCCAGTTTTTCCTGTGAGATCTTCAAGCAATTATGCTAGAGCTGGGCGACGGGCTGGATGTTGAGATCCAGTGGTCACCCCAGTCAGCCTACGAGCGCGTGCAGGCCCTAGCTCCGCGCTGGGTCGGCCGCGACATAGTCCCACTGGACGCGGACTGACCCTGCGAGTTAAACGTCTCGCCGGGACGCCGACGACCAGTTGGAAACTGAGTCGCGGCCTCCGTATTGGTCGACAGCCCACCCACCTCGGTGGAGAGGGGTTCTGTCAGGAGTTGGCGCCCGCCTGTTCCGGTATGGTGAGTAAAATGTTCCCCCTCTCCCCCTGACGGGTTTGTGGGTGGACGCAGGCCCCTCCCTGGGATGATCGGACCCTCATGATCCTGGGTCCCCCCTCTATCCTATAACAGGTATCACAGATCCCCCTCTTGAGGGTGATTTGGTGAATAAGAACCAGGAGGCTTGGTTTGGGAGCTGACTATCGGAAGTCACTGTATGAGTGGGCACTGTAAAGGGACCATGACTGAAGTCAGTGGCTGGCATTACTGTTAGGATGGCCATGTAAGAGGGTGATATGATCCTACCTTATACATAAGGTTGCAATTGCCTGGACTACCGCCATCCGCCGCCGCCATCTTCCTGCAGGCTGCCATCCTCCCGCAGGCCGCACAGGCCGATGCCTGCCTTCCGCAGGCCGCACGATGTAGCAGGCGCTGCCATCTTTCCACAGGGGCCGCCGCCATCCTCCAGCAGGTCGCGCGGGGCCGCCATCTTGGCGTAGCCTCGTGTCTCCAGCATGGGGGCGGCCATTTTGGAGATGACCAGCTACCTCGAGGAGTAGCATGGGAAGCGCCGGAAGGCGTGGAAAGGGGCGGAGCCGCCTCCTTTACCCGGGAAAATGATCCAAAAGACTTCCTGTCTGTAAGAAACAGTGCTGAGAGCAGGTTGATAGAAACTTCTGTGGATCAGGTGGTGAGCCCTTGGGGTCTCTCTCTCTCTCTCTGTGGGGTCCAAAGCAGGTAACACTGAGGGGCGCTGTTGCGCTGGGGGATTACAAAAAAAAATAAAACATTTTCTTTGCAATTATTTTTTGTTTGCTGGCAAGTGTCTTGGATTAATCATGGACCCTGCCACACATGTATCCCCACCTGATCCCCTCGAGGTGGCCGGAGGACCCTCCAGTGCCCCACTTATGATTGATGCATTATCAGCAGTTTTGGAGTCTTTGGTATCCCGGGTGGAGGTGGCCTGTCAGGGACGGGGGGCAAGAAAGCGACCCCCGCCTACCCCTGTTTCATCTGACACTTCAGATACGGATTCTGAGCTTGTCACTGCAGCTGCAGGTCCCTCTTCTGGGGCTGCTGTCTCGGGTACGGTCTCCTCAGACAGTGAGGAGGACATTTCTGCCTCCGCCATAGCGCAAGAAGAAACGTTGGTGGACGCACTAGTCATGTCTGTCCGGGAAACCTTAGGTCTTGAGATTGCACCGGCAGAGGTAGCTGACACTGAAATTCCCTTTGGTACCAGCAAGCCTACCAAAATTGCGAAGGTTTTTCCCTTGCCCAAATGTTTTGGTAATCTGATTAAAGAAGAATGGGATCGTCCGAAACGAACCCCTGCTATTTCTAAACGCATTGCTAGGCGCTATTCGTTTGCGGAATCCCTCCTTAAAAAATGGACGGTACCACCAGTGGTGGACTCACCAATTTCCAGACTAAATAAAGTCACTGTTATCCCGTTGGAGGACGCTCCGTCCTTTAGGGATCCGGTGGATCGAAAAGTGAAAGCGGAACCCCGCTCCATTTTTTCCCTGATAGGGTCAACATTTAGGCCAGTGGTTGCCATTGGTTTAGTTTCACAAACATTGACAGAATGGACCAAATTGTTACGCCGTGACATAAAGGGGAGAAGTATCCCCCCGGCAGTATCAGATTTGCTGGAGCAGATTATACAAGGGCTACAGTTCATCTGTGACGCCGCCCTGGACGCCACTCCCTTGCTAGGGCGTGCATCGGTTTCAGCAGTGGTCCTCAGACGCGTGTTGTGGTTAAAGTGCTGGTCGGCGCATCAAGGTTCCAAAAAAGCTTCGGCTAATCTCCCCTTTCAGGGGAATCGCCTATTTTGGGGCCACCTTGGATGAGATTATAAAGGATCTCACTGGGGGCAAGAGCACTTTTTTGCCACAGACGGCTAAGGGTAAAGGACCTCGTAACAGGCGAGGACCTTCCTTTTCCGCTCATAAAAAGTTTGTTCGTTCCGCTGGGGCGGGCGATAAGGGGAAGCCCTCCAAAGCCCCTTCAGGGGGTTTCAAAGGGCGCTGGTCGGGTAAACAAAAGTGCGGCTCAGCTAAACCTGAAGATAAGACCAATACAGCCTGAAGGTGCGCCCCCACCCATCTCTGGGGTGGGGGGACGTCTTCACCGGTTTCCGGATCCATGGCTTTCCAGAATCCCGGACAAAGGGGTTTGCAAGGTCATACGGTCGGGATACAAGATCGAATTTCGATGACTTCTACCGGTGCGATTCTTCCCTTCCAACATTCGACTATCCCCGGATCACTTAAAAGCTTTGCGGGGGGCAGTAATGGACTTGATGCAACAGGGAGCGGTAGTTCCCGTTCCTTGAGCAGAACGTTTTCAGGGGTTCTATTCGAACCTATTCACAATACCCAGAAAGGAGGGCAAGGTGCGTCCAATTCTGGACTTAAGAGCACTCAATCAATTTGTCCGGGTGCAAGAATTCAAGATGGAGTCCATCTGAACAGATCAGCGTTTTTTTCACTTTTCCCAAAGATCATTCCTAGTTCCCACCAGAAGCCGGAAGATTCAGTGAACGACTCGGATGTTACTGTCCATCAACTGGCCTTCCCTTCGGACTTCAATGTGGATCCTGGGACTGATGGTGGCCTTCTTAGAGGCAGTACCGTATGCCCAGTCTCATGCCCGAATTCTCCAAAGGGAGATTCTTTTCAAATGGAATCGGAATCCCGATTCTCTGGACAATCGGATCCAGTTGGGCGAGCAGACCAGGGAGTCTCTGGTCTGGTGGCTTCGATCTCTGATGCTCAGCCAGGGGAAGTCATTTCTTCCGATAGAATCCAGGTTACCGATAAATGTATTGGAACTGAGAGCGATCAGACTTTGTCTGATTTACTGGACCGAGCAGCTCCAGGGCAGCTCGGTTCGGATCCAGTCGGACAATGCCACGGCCGTGGCTTAGGTCAATCACCAAGGGGGCACCTAGAGTGTCCGGGCGGCCATCGAAGTGGCCAGCATCCTTCGTTGGACGGAACGGTTTGTTCCGGCTCTCTCCGCGGTATTCACTCCGGGGGTGGAAAATCGGTAGGCAGATTATCTCAGCCATCAGATTCTGGATCAAGGGGTATGGCCTCTTCATCCAGAGGTATTTCACCAGCTGTGCCTTCATTGGGGCACCCCGGAGGTGGATCTGTTGGCAGCTTGGCTCAACAGGAAGGTGCGGAGGTTTGTAGCCCGCTCCCGAGATCCTCGAGCGGACGCAGCAGACGCGCTGGTCGCCCCGTGGGGACAGTATCAGCTACTGTATGTCTTCCCTCCTCTCAAGTTGCTGCCGAAACTTCTTCGCAGGATAGAGGTGGAGGGAATTCCAGTTATCCTGGTAGCTCTGGACTGGCCTCGTCGACCCGGGTACGCCGACTTGGTCAGGCTGGTCGCGGACGCTCCTTGGAGACTTCCTCTCAGGGAGGATCTGCGGTCTCAGGGACCGATCTTCCATCCTGCTTTACAATCGCTGGCTTTAACGGCCTGGCTATTGAGACTCAGGTGCTGAAGGACAAGGGATTGTCAACTTCAGTTATTCCCACTTTAATTAAAGCAAGGAAAGCGACTTCCAGAAAAGTCTATCATCGCACATGGGGGTCTTATATTGCGTTGTGTGAATCCCTTGGATTTCCTCCACGTGCCTATTGGGTGACCCGAATCTTGGCTTTTCTGCAACAGGGGGTTGAGCAGAAGCTGGCCTTGAGTACTGTCAAGGGTCAGGTTTCAGCGTTAGCTATTTTCTTTCAGAAACCTTTGGCTACTCATTCCTTGGTGCGGAATTTCATCCAGGGGGTGCGGCACTTGGCTCCGCCAGTGTGTGCACCCTTACTGCCCTGGGATCTTAATTTGGTGTTGTCGGTTCTTCAGAAACCTCCCTTTGAAAATATCAGGGAGATTCCCTTGCTTACGTTATCCCAGAAGGTGGCCTTCTTGGTGGCCATTACTTCTGCATGCAGGGTGTCAGAACTGGCCGCATTATCGCGATATTCCCCATATCTGGTGGTTCATAGGGATAAGGTGGTTCTTTGTCCGAATCCATCCTTCCTTCCTAAAGTGGTTTCAGAGTTTCATCTGAATGAGGACATTGTATTGCCTTCCCTGTGTCCTAAGCCCAGTCATCCTCGGGAGTTTGCGCTACATTCCTTGGATGTGGTTTTGGCAATCAGGGTATACTTGAAAACTACGGACTCGTTTCGTAAGACGGATTCACTTTTTGTGATCACGGATGGCCCCAAAAAGGGGTTGCCTGCATCTGCCGCGACTATCTCCAGATGGATCAGACAGACGGTGGTACAGGCTTATTCTATTAAGGGTCGGAATCCTCCGTTCCCTGTTAAGGCGCACTCCACTTGGGCGCTTAGTGCTTCCTGGGCCTTCCGCCATCAGGCGTCAGTGGTCCAGGTTTGCAAGGCGGCTACCTGGTCGTCGGTTCATACCTTTACAAAATTTTATAAAGTTGATGTGTTGGCATCGGTGGATGCCTCTTTTGGCCGCAAGGTTTTGCAGGCCGCAATTTGAGGAGACGGTGGTCTACCTCGAGGGTTTTTTTCTGTTGGGTTTTCATCCTTTGGTTTGATGAGCCTTTAAAACTTCTAGTTGGCACCGGTTGGGCCTTCTAGATTGGATTTTGATTTCTGTTATCCCACCCCTCATTTGTGGCACTGCTTTGGGACGTCCCAATTTGATATTAATCAAGAGGACTGCGTCTGTCAATGAGCGACAGAGAAAAATTGATTTTTGTAAAATCTTACCGTAAAATCCTTTTCTCTTAAGCTCATTGACAGACGCAGTACCCGCCCCTCTACTTTTGAGTTGGGTTGGGTTAAATTCTCTGACACTGCTTTGTGACATAACTAACATCCTGTAGCTGAGAGAGAGAGGATATACCCTCTGGGACTGCCCCTAAGGTGTGGCCAGAACGTTTTCCTTCTGCCTAGTGTCCTACTCCTGTAGAGGGCAGTATAACCCAAATTGATATTAATCAAGAGGACTGCGTCTGTCAATGAGCTTAAGAGAAAAGGATTTTACGGTAAGATTTTACAAAAATCCATTTTTTTTCCAATCTATCATTAAGTATCACTTCTAGTTTTTCATGCAGGAGGACAGAGTTAACCCTGGTTTTCTTGTCACTTTGGGAAAGGTTAGGCATTTTCCAGGCCTTAGCGATAGTCTGCTTTGCTGCTGTGAGGATGTGTACAAGTCTTTTAATTTGTTAATATAAGTATATTTATTTTAGTACTAAAACCTCTGATTTATTCCTGAGGAAGTTAACCTAAAATTCAAGGAAACCTGAAAAGATCTGAGGCTGAAGGACCATCCCATCTTGTGTAGTCATATAAACAGTAAATTAGGTGGTATTAAATGACAATTGATAGGACAAGAGCCTAAGGGGTGTTTGCACTGTGTAATTTATCTATTGGTCTCTGACATTTTAATATCATTTTGAATACATTTTAATTTTAGTTAGGTACTCTTAGTATTCATATTATATTTCTTGGTTGTTTGCCATTATTTTTGGAAATATGTCATAACATTGGTAAACTATAAAAAAAAAAAAAATCAAACACAAAACCGACAATAGCAGCTACAGTTGTGTTCAAAATTATTCAACCCCAATGCTGTAAAGGGTTTTAGGGAATTTAGTGTAAATTTGTAATTGTATTCAGAATGAAATCCTACAAGGACTTCTTAAAGAACCGTATGCAACTAAAATGACATCAATTGGTTTTGTAATACAGTAGTAAATGTTTATTTTGTGAATTCTTCATTGACACAATTATTCAACCCCTTAAATACTACCACTCTGAAGAACAGAGGTTCATTGAAGTGTTTTCAATCAGGTATTGAAAACACCTGTGGATGTCAGGGAGCAGCAATAAAGCCTAATAAGCACCAATTGGGCAGCTTTAAAATGACTGTGATACTCAGCTCCTTCTAGACATTTACTGGTGTGGTTACAAACATGGTGAAGTCAAGAGAATGGTCCAGGAAGACAAGAGAAGAGGTGATTACTCTTCACAGGAAGGGCAATGGCTATAAGAAGATTGCAAAGATGTTAAACATACCAAGAGACACCATAGGAAGCATCATTCGCAAATTCAAGGCAAAGGGCACTGTTGAAACGCTACCTGGTCGTGGCAGAAAGAAGATGCTGACTTCGACTGCTGTGTGCTACCTGAAGCGTAGAGTGGAGAAAAGTCCCCGTGTGACTGCTGAGGAACTGAGAAAAGATTTGTCAGATGTGGGTACTGAAGTTTCTGCTCAGACAATATGGCGCACACTGCGTAATGAAGGCCTCCATGCCAGAACTCCCAGGCGCACCCCCTTGCTGTCTCCAAAGAATAAGAAGAGTCGACTGCAGTATGCCAAAAGTCATGTGGATAAACCACAGAAGTTTTGGGATAGTGTTCTGTGGACTGATGAAACAAAATTAGAACTGTTTGGGCCCATGGATCAACGCTATGTTTGGAGGAGGCCTATGAAGAAAAGAACACCTTGCCTACTGTGAAGCATGGCGGGGGGTCAATCATGCTTTGGGGCTGTTTTGCTTCTGCAGGTACAGGGAAGCTTCAGCGTGTGCAAGGTACCATGAATTCTCTTCAGTACCAGGAGATATTGGATGATAATGTGATGCAGTCCGTCACAAACCTGAGGCTTGGGAGACGTTGGACCTTTCAACAGGACAATGATCCCAAGCATACCTCCAAGTCCACTAGAGCATGGTTGCAGATTAAAGGCTGGAACATTTTGGAGTGGCCATCACAGTCACCAGACTTAAATCCGATTGAGAACCTCTGGTGGGACTTAAAGAAAGCAGTTGCAGTGCACAAGCCTAAGAATGTGACTAAACTGGAGGCTTTTGCCCATGACGAATGGGCGAAGATACCAATAGATGGCTGCAAAACACTTGTGTCAAGCTATGCTTCACGTTTAAAAGCTGTTATAACTGTAAAAGGATGTTGTACTAAGTACTAAGATTGAATGTCACTTGGGGGTTGAATAAAACTGATAATGATGTGAGCACAGAAAAGACATTTGTGGTTATTTCATTATAAATGTTATGTTATATTTGTCTGACCTACACGTGCCTCTTTGATTTAATTGTAAGCAGGATGACTGAATGATCAAAATCAATGTCAAACTGGCCAAAACAATCAATTTCAGTGGGGGTTGAATAATTTTGAACACAACTGTAAGTTACAAGGCTCTACATCCAAGTTCCATAAGATTTGGAAACTGTGGGTTACTTATTTTTTACCAGCTGATTTTGATTGCCACCTCCTTGAACTAAGACTAATGATCCCCCCATTGGAGAATTAAATACTGACAGAGAGAAGAAATAGCCCAATAGGCTCTCAAATGATATATGATTTCTCATGAGGATGACCATTAACAGCATTCTAGAGGAGATAAGGAACCTGCAAGGAGGATTGACATTTGATTTTTTTGCTTGACATGCCGATCTGCAAGAGGAGACATGTATGTTCAGTGAGTCTCTGTCTGAGAGGTGGAAGTTGCAGAACACTGCAGTATTGGGCACTTGTGTGAACATTTTCACAAGAGGACACTTGATATTGCACTCTTTTAGAACTTTTGTTAAAAGATTTATGAACCGTGATATTTTATTTTATATGTTCGGTTTATTCACAGATTTATTTTTGATTAATTGATTCAATTTTAATACATATACCTTTTTTGGTTGTTATGAACTTTCACAGAATTTTTTACCTAAATAATGATTTTACAATCATCCGGCCTCCAGGGGACTCTTCTAGAGAGACCCAAACTAGCAGGCGGTTTCTGCCCTATACAGTACTGGGCCACCCCCTACTGAGGAAGTCGTGATGCGAAAGCATAAGACGCCACGCGTATAGGGGACGGAGACCTGGACGGCTCCCGACAGCTACTGTTTTTGGTGTGTACGGTCTGCACAAGCCCATTGTGCTGATTCATGTGAGTGCAATTCTACTTTGAATGTGAATCAATTAAAGGATAATAGCAGTGTACACTTAGATGCCTCATTATCTTTATTCACATATCATGTCCATGGGATGGTGAGAGATCGATCCAGGAAGTGGCATTTTTTATTGAGGATTCAATGCTGGTTTAATGCTTCAGCGAGGTGAGAGGCAATCTGGTGGCTAAACGGTGGTGGTGTCACTTGCACTTTTATATGGAAACATCTATCAAGCACTTTATTGAATTTTAAACCACGGTTATATTTATATTTTAGTGGAATCTTATGCACTTTACTTTAAATGCACTTTATGGACATTATATATTGCACCTAAGAGGAATATATATTGCACTGTAAGCGAGTTTATTGATTTATATGATGCACATTGTCACTTTATTTGATTTTATATAGCGCTGTATACATATTTGTCTATAGTTCATTTCTCCCGTTAGTGAAGGAGGTTCTATATAGCTGCTGTATTTTCTTTATGTGTCCCAAATTATTGGGTCTTAAGACTATACCACTTTATATTTAATTGCGCTGATTTACCTTTTTGCACAATACTGGGGTACATATGACTAGAGTAATTGATTGGTGCAGGCACTCCTCCAAAAAGTTTTGGGTCTCCCTGGAACAGGACTCATGCCATTTCCCATTGATGGCGTTATTTGGACAGGCACCCACTTCTCTCGCCTCAATCACTACCATCCCTTAATAGAACTGACATTAATAGAACTTAAGATTTTTTTTAAATTAACGGACACCAGTTTTCCTTCACCAATGACACCCGTTATAGGCTACCCAGATTTTGCCCTGGGCTACTCGGACAGGACCTTTCAAATCCAAACAGGCTCCTGCATTGTCAGGGCATCAACGTTCTCACACCTATCAGGCTGGGCACAACCTTCAGGTCTCTTTGGTTCCCTCACAATTTCCGCACTGGGCAGGTGGAGACTATTGCAATTGTAATGATCCTGCGTCATTTAACAAGCGCCTCACTCCATTTGAAGACCTCTGCCTCAGTGAAGGTCCCATTCGTAAATCTCTCTCTTCCTCATATCGTATTCTGCTTGACTTATCTTCCCGACAGGATCCTTCATACTTATCCAAACCAATAAAAGGACCTGAATACAACATTAACTGATGATCAGAAGAACCGTATTCTTTTCTTTGCCCACAAATCCTTCTTGTGTAGCAAATACAGAGACTACATATAAAATTCTGTCAAAGTGGTATCCTACTCCTTCTGTTCTAGCGACTATGTTCCCTGGATTTAGCCCTTCTTGTTGAAGATGCAGAACCCAGGTCAGTACTATATTTCATATCTTTTGGGATTGTCCCAATATTCAGCCTTTTTTGCGACAAGTCCTGCAAGTTGTCCATAAACCAACATACGTCTTCCTTTTTGACAACCCTGCTGCAGTACTTCTCAACCTAACCCCTATATTCAGTAAGAGATACCGTAAGTCACTGTTAAAGCATTTACTGATTGCTGCCAAGGCCTGCATTCCCAATATGTGAAAAAAACAATCTCCGCCTACCATCTCTCAGTGGTTCAACAGGGTGAAGGACATCAAACACATGGAGCACTTGACCGCCTCTCTTAGAAACAAGCTAGAGGTGCAAAACACACGATGGCTTCACTGGGATTTGTCTTACTATTCAGATGAATACTTATTGCTAGCCTAACCTGCAAGCATTTTCGGCATTGGATTGGACTTGAAGTTCCGTGGAGGTTTCCCCCTTCGCCCTCTTATTCCACTTCTTCCTTTATTTACCCTTTTTTCCCCTCTCTTCTCACACCTTCCCTCTCCCCTTAGACAGATGTCTAAGGTGTCACTCTCCCCATTTTCAAAAAAACTCTAAAATGCTTTTTGGTGTGCGTTGACACCATGGGTATGACGCCTGGTGTACTGGTTCTGAACTAAGTACTACAGAACTTTTTTCATTAGTCGCTATTTTGAGGTATAGATACAGTACACGGGATTCAAGGAGGTATAACACCTTTTATCTCCATGGTAGTTTTGATTTGGAAACGTACCTTAATTGTGCTAGTGACTCATTTTTACTGCAGTGAAATTTTCTTCTCTTCTTTTATGGTTTTCTAAAATTGTGTTGTTGATGTGTGTTCTTCATGGCCTATTTTTACCCATTCATATTGTCTTGTTATGTGGTAATTTTTTGACGCATACCAATAAATGAAGAAAAAAAAAAATTATTTTACATTGTTCAGTTTACATTACGCTGCAAAAGGTGTACTGTATATATAATTTTTTCATTATTAGTACATTTGTGGGTATGTTATAGTGGCACCAGTGGGGTTAAAAGGTGTGTATACATTTATTTATCTCCATCAGTATTAAGTAATTTATTTACTGTTTCTAGTTTACTCACAACTCACGCACTGTATCTTCCCACTGACATCAACGATCGGGCACTATTCCTTCCACTGACCTCAATGATGGAGAACTATTGCTCCCCCCGACATCAACAATGGGGCACTATTCCCCTTCCACTGATATCAACGATCAGGCACTATTCCTTTCATTGACCTCAATGATGGGGAACTATTGCTCCCCCCCCGACATCAACAATGGGGCACTATCCCCCTTCCACTGACATCAACGATCAGGCACTATTCCTTTCATTGACCTCAATGATGGGGAACTATTGCTCCCCCCCGACATCAACAATGGGGCACTATCCCCCTTCCACTGACATCAACGATCAGGCACTATTCCTTTCATTGACCTCAATGATGGGGAACTATTGCCCCCCCCCCCGACATCAACAATGGGGCACTATCCCCCTTCCACTGACATCAACGATCGGACACTATTCCTTCCACTGACCTCAATGATGGAGAACTGTTGCTCCCCCCGACATCAACAATGGAGCAGTATTCCCCTTCCACTGACATCAACGATGGGGCAGTAGTCCTTCCACTGACCTCAATGATGGGGAACTATTTCTCCCCCCCGACATCAACAATGGGGCACTATCCCCCTTCCACTGACATCAACGATGGAGTAGTAGTCCTTCCACTGACATCAGAGATGGGGCACTATTGCTTCCACTGACATCAACAGTGGAACACTATTCCTCCCACTGACATCAACAATCGAACGCTATTCCTCCCACTGACATTAACAATGGGACTCTATATCTCCCACTGACATTAACAATGGGACTTTATTCCTCCCACTGACACCAACTATGGGACTCTATTCCTTCTACTGGAATTATCGATGGGGTAGTTCTCCTTCCACTGACACCAATAATGTGCCACTATTTCTCCCACCCATAGCAATGATTGTACACTAATCCTCATACTACTGACCACAGCATTATGTCTTTTTTTTATTTTACACCCACCAAGCCTGAGTCATTTTTTACTCCCCCTAATGCTGGGAGATTTTCTACTTCCACTAGCCAACCTCCTTAAAGTCTAAAGGACAGTAAGCTTACCCTTTTTTTAGAAAGTTTGGAGACTCCTGTTTTACATTTTATGCGATTCTGATATAAATCCATAGTTGATACATTACTGTCTCCAGCTTTTCTATTGGCTACCAAGAAAGCCGGTAGTGCCTGAGGTCCCCCTTCCACTATTTTTACCCATCAGGAGTTCATACATGGGGCTTTCAGCTTTTGATTGAAAACATCAACATATTACATAATTCATTAACCTCCCTGGCGGTATGATTCTTTTGGATTTTAGGTGCTGAAAGCGGTACCATTATTTTGCATGTAATTCTTGTGAATGAGCAGCCCAAACCAACTGTATATATATATATATATATATATATATATATATATATATAATAAATGTATGTATGTATGTATACATATATTATGTATACATATATATATTGTTGGTTTGGGCTGCTCATTCACAAGAATTACGTGTATATATATATATATATATATATATATATATATATATGTATATACGTATATATGTATATACGTATATATATATATATATATATATATATATATACTGTGTATATATATATATATATATATATATATATATACATATATTTACATAAAAAGTACAGTAAAACTGCAGGAAAGGGCACTGGGGGGCAATGTAATGTGATTTTATTTTGTATCAGTGTGTTTGGTGTGTTTTACATTTGAATTTGCCGCCGGTTCCACCCCCGGCGGACGTCACGTCGCCGGAGACGGAAGCCGGGGCTCGCAGACGATCGGGAGAGAGCTCCGCCGCCGCATACCGCCCGCAGTCTTCGCTGGATCCCGGAGAAAAGGTAAGTAAAACCTCTTCCAGGATCCAGCGATCTTCCTAGCGGTACCCCGAGTGTGGCTCGGGGTTACCGCTTTTGGCTCTAAAATCTAACCCCGAGTCACGCTCGGGAATACCGCTAGGAAGGTTAATACTCTTTGATATTTCTCCTGAAGAAGTGGAATCGTCCGCAAAACACATCAAGGGATCTTGAGTCTAATAAATTTGATATACATTTTTAAATATGTATTTAATTCACAAGCATACCAATGTCCTTGTTACTATAGGAAATGTTATTACATGCCGTATAATGGGTTCTTGAAGTATGTTTTATATATATATATATATATATATAGCTCTTTTTTAGGTGTCTGGAACTTTTATAAATGTAGCGCTACCCCTGAAGGAGCTGCTTGATAGTTTGATTCTCTGTTATGCGCATCAAAAACAAGAACAACCTCAACCCCCTGGTTAAATGAAAATTACTGTATGCGCTTATAAGAACACACCTTTAGCGCCACTGTAAATTAGTATCAGAAAATCAACAGTTTAGTGGTAAATTAACTCAATGTATTGGTACGGGTTAGAGTAAATGGCGGTTTGAGCATAAATGAGCATACAGAAATGTAGATTCAGACACAGTCCACTAGACAGTATAATCACTCTGCCATAGTAACTAAGAATATAGTTCTGTATCACTAGACTGGAATTAACCCCTGAACCGGTAAAGTCAGCAATAAACAGTGCATATAAGCATTACTTGCAATGTGAATAATACCACTAAAACTAGTTTAGAGTGCACTCCAGGAGAATGGCTATGGTATGGTGCAATGTCTCCTGAGAGGTACCTCCTAACATAAGCAATACGTAGAAATCTCTGTGTAGCAGCTGTAAAGGGGCAGTCTTTAGTCCTAACTCTTTAGCCGGATAGCATTGGGGCCCAATTGTACCATTAAGGGCTCCTTGATGGCTGTATGGTAAGTTCCTAAAGGGCTCAGTCTCGCTAGCAGCAGACAGAAAATCCCCACAGCAGCAGCTCACCAGTCCCAGTAATATTACAGCTCACCATTCAGTCACACACAATGATTAGTCCTCTCTCTGCTCTGCACCCAGGTGACTCTGTTGGCACTCAGGACTACAGATCCCATTCTGGAAATCAATATGCAGCAGTGATGGTGCACACTGGACAGTGAGATGCAGTCTCTGGTCTCCCTCACGGCAAGAGAAAACTGTATCCTGCACAGCCTGGAAAAAATGCAGCTCTTTACTCTCCTCCTGGCAATATCTCTCTAGGAAATGCAGTTCAAACGCTCTTGATTACAGTAGAGTCTCTCTCTCTCTCCTCTGGAATACCGTTCCCACAGTGCAGTGCTGCCTGACTCAGTCCTGTCGAGCAGCTCCCTCCTCTCACTGATACAGCTGATGGATGCGGCCTCCAGCGGGGACGAAACGTGCTTCATTTGCAGGTAAGTGTCACATAATGTGCTAGTCAATCATATCCAGTGACACGAGAGCGCGGGTGAGTCCTGCTGTCTGTGTCAATGGACGCAAAAGCGAAACTTGTGAGCGCGCCGGCACAGGTGCCCCCATGGAAAGCGGCTCTCCGTGGGGGCACCCAATGAAGAGAAGGAGACAGGAGCCCCGCCGGGGGCACCCCAGTAGAGGAGGATCGGGGCTGCTCTGTTCAAAACCCTTGCACAGAGCAAGTAAATATAACATGTTTGTTATTTAAAAAAAAAAAACACGAACCTTTACAATCACTGTAAGTCCCCGTTCACACTAAGGCGACCTGTGAGGCGACCTGGTCGCCTTACAGGTCGCCGTAGGTCGCCTTCCATAGGGAAGCTGCGGACCCGTTCTAATAGGAGCGACACAAGTCGCTCCGACTTAGAAAAAGGGTCCGGAGCTTCTTTGGGGCGACCCGGAGGCGACCGCCATAGACTTCAATGTTATGAAGTCCGTGGCGGCCGCTCCGAGGTCGCGGCGCGCTGCTCGCACCGCGACCTCGGAGGTCGCCCCCCGAAGTCGGATCGCCCCTGGGTGAACGGGGCCTTAGAAGCATTGGCCCATCCTGACAGCAGACAAGCACCTTAAGCAAGTATTACCTACACAACCAAAGTTTACATATAGAAGGGCCCCCCACACTATGCAACAAAAATATAGTAGATCCCCCCCCAACTAAACAGAATTTTACTTTATTTTCTCGGGGAAATTATTTTTTTCTTGTAGACAATGTTATGCATGCGACAAAACCAATAAGAAGAACATCAAAAGAAGTACTTTCAAAGTCTCAACAACAGGAAACGAATATCAAATAAGAGATTGCATAACATGAAGAACAGAGGGAGTAGTGTATGCCCTCCAATGCCCGTGTCAGATCCAATATATTGGATGAACGAAAGAGGAAGAGAAGTAGAGAACACATTCAAAATATTATTAAAGGTTACCCTAAACATAATATTTCAAAACACTATGCAACCCATCATAATAAAGTCCCCTCTTCCCTAATCTTTTGGGGAATCGAAAAATACCATCCCCACTGGAGGGGAAGTAATAAAATGAATACTCTGAGTCAGTGGGAATCCTTTTGGATGCATGAGATGCAGACCCTCCATCCGTTAGGCCATAACATTGAATTTGATATGAATTGTTTTATTAATAATTATTACACATATGTGCATGTATTTATCAGCGTTTACTTGAACATGGCCCATACCAGGTGCTCCATGGGCCGGGGGGAGCAGCAGACCGACCGCACCATACCCCCCCCCCCCCATCAGACCACAGGGAGACAGGGGAGACAGGAGAGGACAAAGAGAGGAAAGGACAGAGAGGCTCACTCACCCTGTCTGGATGCAGCTTCTTCCCCGTCTTCTGCGTCTCCTCCCTCCTTCTCGATGCCCAATGGCATGGCTTCTCCTTTCAGGGTCCCAAAACCCACTTCCTGATTGGCCAGAAGAAGGATCCATGTGACAATAGCGAATTTTCATTCGCTGTTGTCGCACAACTGGGTGGGCTCTGCGCCCCAAGCCCACCTTTTTTTTAGCCTGTGAGAGCCTCTGGCTCTAATCACGTGGCTAAAAAAAGAAAAAATCCCCACCTAACTCCATGCATGGATGCATGGATGGGGGAGCGGCACCCCTGCGCCTTGTATGACCAGCCGCCACTGGCCCATACTATGTAATTTTCCTACTGTGCATGCATGAGTCGCGCTGCACTTTCTGAATGGTCCTGCTGTCCTCTGGGACCTGTGTGTGTCTCCCAGAAGGAAGCTGGGGGAAGGAGGAGGGGTCGTAAATGACGTAGGTCTCTGTAGCATCCTTACACAGAAGTGGAAGTGGGTACCTGTTTTTGACAGGTATCCGCTCTCCCCCCCGAAAGGTGCCAAATGTAGCACAGGAGGGGGGGGGGGGGGAGCAGATAAGCGGAGCTTACACTTTTGGGTGGAACTCTGCTTTAAAGGAAATTGAAGAATAATAGACTTACTGGAAGGATCAACATAAAATATAAATCACCGGCCTGAATGTGACGTGTGATGGAGCTGTGTAAATCCCAGGACTGGATGGACAGAAACACAAATCCTTTGGGAGGTAGAGCTGCATGAACGTCTGTATTTAAACTCTGGATCCAAAGGATATCTGTGGTCAAAATGTGAAATCATATATTCATTTCCACATTGTATTTCTTTTATGTCTATCCTACTCCAATTAATCTGAGAGATCTTGAGGTTTGTTAACTTATTTTGTGAATATCCCTACACATTTACTTTCTTGAATTCTGACATATAGTCACTATGCCCTGTGAGCAGGCACTGCCGCGTCACACATTTCACAGAACCTGCCTGAACTACAGAGGTGCTGAGAGGAGGAGTTTCAGGAGGCGGAGTCAGTACAGGGATCTCTGCTTGCAGGCAGCAAGGTACCATGGGATATGTAGTCCTGAGAAATGGAAAGTACACCACAGAAGAGAAGCTGCAGAGCATGCAGGAAATCCAGGAATTTATGGAAAGAGACTGCCAGCAGACAGGCAGCACTCACATCATGAAAGGAGATTCTTCATGTACGCATTGGTTTGTCAAATACAACTATATTTTGTGTTTCTAATACAATGCTGATGTCACCAAAGTGTATGCTGTGATTATAGTTTCCTTTAGCTATTTTCCCAGAATTCATCTTTAAACCCTGGTTCACACTGATGCGTTGCAGGAAATGCAGAGATTATTATGCGTTTCCCACACCGAGTTCGTGCGATCTGCTGCGGGTGTCAATTAAAAGGTAACGAAACCCCAAAAGCAGGTCACAAAACGCAGTGCCCTTACCTGAACCAGATCACATGGGTTCCAGTGCAGACAAAAAAAACCCGCCTGCGCCTATTTCATGCGGATGCAGTGCGATTTGAGCCATTCTAAATGAATGGGACAAATCGCACTGCACAGAAAGGCACAGGAATGCGGTGCGATTTCTGTGTGAATCACATCCGTTGTGTAGTGTAAACATAGTTTAGTCCTGTCCATAATAAAGGAAGAAATTATATACAAATCTTTCTCAGCAATCTTACAGAGATGCCTAAACTATATGAATGTTTTATCCTGAACCATTGCCAACATTTGGATTGTATTGGGTCCCTGGTCTGCTGAGCGTACTATGGCTGTAATAGTGACATTTCTGTTTCTGACATGCTTTCTGCAGTAAATATATATATATATATATATATATATATATATATACAGTATGTGTGTGTTTATATACATATATTTATATTCATACAAAGCATGTGACAATAGTGACCTCCTCTGGCTGTTTTAGGGAAGCATTTCCCCATAGCTTACACCAAACTGTATATGCTCGGTCGGTAGCGTTGGCAATGTGTGCATTCGTTTTATTGATTTCATTATATTTGGATCTGAACAAGATGTTTGATTGGATCTGAAATTGCTTTTTTTCAATTGGCTGCGTAGGTGTTTCTATTGTTTTTTTTTTTTGTTTTATGTTTTTTAATTTGCATACAAGAAAGCAGGCGATAGAAAAATGCAAAGACACCACATTCCAAAATATACGTGCTGTATACACTGATTTAAACTGAAAAAATCAGGATTTAAAAGGTGCCCTTATATACCAAACTGATGTTAGTCCTGGTTCACATCAGTGCGGTGACAGACATTCGGAGATTCGGAGCGTACTGCTCTGAAAATCCCATGCGACGTCTGTGCGATGCAAATTCAGCCATACAGATTGGCTGAATTTGCATCCCATCGGACACAACTTGCACAGGACCCTTTTTTGGGTCCGCAGCAGAATCGGATCGCATTGTGGTTCTCACCTATGCGATCCGATTCATGTCCGAACTGACAGTTCACACTGCGATATGCGAACTGATCTGAGGGTGTCGTTAACTTTGTATTGACACCCCCAGCGATTCACACACAGCAGTGTGAACTGCCTCTAAATTGAATGCAATGCGGGAACCCGCAGTGGATTTGCAGGGTTCCCACATCGCATGTATGTGAACCGGCACTAAAAATTACATATGTAGTGACTCAATGTTTATAAAAACCGTTAAAATCCATAGAATAGTTTGCCTCTAGTAGTAACATCCTTCCTGATCCATCCTTCCTTTCTAGTGAAACATGTTGGAGCCACTACTTCAGATTCGGATTCAAAATACTTTAACCTCCCTGGCGGTCTGATTATGTCAGTATTTTTGAATGTAAAAGCGGTACATTGTTTTGCATGGAAATCTGTTGTTTTATATTGTAGGCCTGTAATTCTTAGAAAACAAAAAACAGTAAAATTTAAAAAAAAAAATGTTTTTATAAATTATTAATAAATTAACTAATAAATGAATAAATTAAATTATAAAATTATTAAAAAATGATTAATAAAATTAAAAGGAATAAAACAGTAAAAGTTCAGGCAGGGCACTGGTTAAAGCACTAGGGACAAAACTGAGCTGAAATGGTCTGATACAGTAATGTAATCCTAACAGATTACAATGTATCCTGTCATGTTTTGTGTACTTTTTTTAATTTCACACCTGGTTATGCCCCCCTGCATCGCGTCGTTTGCAGGGAAGGGAACCCGGAAGACAGATGCTGGCATCGGCCAGAGGACACAGCAGGAGGACATCAGGGGATGGTAGGGACAAGGTAAATTTCAGTAGAGGGTAACCCTGAGTGTGGCTCGGGGTTACCACTTTTGGTACTGAAAATTAACCCCGAGCCAAACTCAGGATTACCGCCAGGGAGGGTAAAATTCCCAAAGGGAAAATATTGACTACTTGAGGATGTTTTGGAAGAAGATATTGAACCAATTCTGTTTAACAATTACTAGGATGTGGTTTTTCCTTGCTATGGACAGAAATTAGTGGTAGGCAGGGCCGGTGCAAGGATTTTTGCTGCCCTAGGCAAAATAAAAATTGTCGCCCCCCCATATGCTCTCCCACCCCCCATCCCAAGTTGCTGAAGGGGTTAAAACCAGTGGCGGCCGGTGCTCCATCGGTCGGGGGGGCAGCAGACGGACCGCCCCCGTCACTCCAGAGTCCAGTCCACATCATATCCCCCCCCCCCCCCAGGCATCAGTTCACTTACCTTGTTTCTCCGGACGGCGACAGCTTCCCCCTTAGTCTCCTCCATGTCCCCTCTCGGCGGCCGTCTCCGACCTCCTCCTCCGCCAATAGGATGCCTTCTTCTTTGGCCAATTGAGAAACAGGTCTCAGGACCCGCTTGCTAATTGGCCGGGAGGAGAATCAGTGTGGCAATAGCAAATATTCATTCGCTATTGTCACACAACTGGTGGGCTCAGGGTGCAGTGCTCTGTGCCCTGAGCCCTCCCTTTTTTTAGGCCAATTAGAGCCTCTGGCTCTAATCATGTGCTAAAAAAAAAAAAAAAAAGCCTCAATGGAATCCATGCATCCGGCGCCCTGCATGTAGATTAGGGGGCTGGATGCATGGATGGGGGGGCGGCGCCCTTGCGCCCCTAATGGACAGGCCGGCCGTCACTGGTAAAACCCCTTCAGTGACCCTTCAGTAACTTATGGTAAGTCACTTAACTCAAGTCAGGCTCCGCCGGCGCCCCCTGTTAGGTTGCACCCTAGGCGGCTGCCTAGGTCGCCTTACTGGTAGCGCCGGCCCTGGTGGTAGGGAGAGGTGGCAGACAATTAAGGAAAGAGCAGGGACACGCCATCCCTCCTGGAAGCCTCCCCATTTGGGTACGGATCAGCCAGGCCGCATTCCGCTCCTCAAGACAGACGCTGCTGGTGCAGCCGAGACCTACTGCTTTACTCTGATGCTGACTTTATAATTATTATAAGCCTAGGTTCACACTATAAATCACCTATGAATCGCAGAGGATGTGCACCGCAATCCTGTGCAATTCACATGTGGTTCAGTACGGTGCGATTTGAGCCTATTCATTTTAAATGGGCTCAAATAGCACTGCCTTGCACCAAAGTAATGCATGCACTACTTTTGGAAATGCACTGCAAACGGATCCCATGCAGTTTTGTACCATATAATTTGGTGCAGGCAAACGCAAGGGCAGTGCGATTTGAATGCGGTTTGGGAAATGCACACAGATTGTGGGTTTCCCACACCGTGTTCAAGTGTGAATTGGGGCTAAAAGACAACCCTTTGATCTGCTAACAGCATCTACAGTAAGGTAATATATATTGTCACAATATTAACCAGCTAGACGTAGGCCCCAACTGAATGACCAGGTGTCTATAGCTCTTTGTGGGACATTTATTAACCACTCACCTAACTGAGCACTTTCACCCCCTTCCTGCCCAGGACAATTTTCAGCTTTCAGCATTGTCACACTTTGAATGACAATTATGCAGTCATGCAACATTGTACCCATTTCTTTTGGTGGTATTTAATCTCCACTGGGTTTTTTATGTTTTGCTAAACAAACGAAAATAGACCGAAATTTGTGAAAAAAAAGAAAAACTTTTTCTTAATTTGTGTTATAAAATTTTGCAAATAAGTAATTTTTCTTTTTCACTGATGTGAGCTGATGAGGCTGCACTGATGGGCAATGAAAAGCTGCACTGAAGGGCACTGATGAGGCTGCTCTGATGGACAGAGATGAGGCGGCACTGACGAGCACTGAAAAGCTGCACTGATGAGGCTGCTCTGATGGGCAGATATGAGGCGGCACCGGTGAGCACTGAAAAGCTGCACTGATGAGGCTGCTCTGATGGGAAGAGATGAGGCGGCACTAAAAAGCTTCACTGATGGGCACTGATGAGGCTTCTCTGATGGGCAGAGATGAGGCGGCACTGATGAGCACTGAAAAGCTTCACTGATGGGCACTGATAAGGCTGCTCTGATGGACAGAGATGAGGCGGCATTGATGAGCACTGAAAAGCTGCACTGATGAGGCTGCAATGGTGGGCACTGATGAGCACTAATTAGCTGCACTAATGGGGCTGCACTGGTAATTAGGACACTGATGATCAATGCCCTGATTATTAGTGTAAATGTGTGCTGTCACAGGATTGCCGAATATTGGCTTTCCTTTCTTCACACAGTGACAACACTGAGGAAAGGAAATGCTGATAACTGGCATTTGTTTTCATGGGATCAGTCATGATTGGACACAGCTGATCTCATGGTAAAGGGCTGCTGTGATTGTCCTTTTACCTCTGTCTTTGATCAACTTTGTCCAAAAGACATAGCGATCACAGAGCGCACCCGATGCGCACCCCGGGGCCAGCAAGTGGGGCGGGGTTCTGGGAGGACGTCAATAGACACCCTCCCAGAACTGCGCTGTAGCCATCTTTCGGCTATAGCATGGTCGACAAGTGGATAAAGTATATGTGAACCCTTACCTTGTACAACAATAGATTTGGTCTAAAAAGGAATATATACTGTATATATAAACATTATTAATACCTTCTTGTTCTTTTTCTGTAAGTGATCACGTCGTTTTTGTTCTCAGCTGCATGAGGGGTTTAGAGAAATGGGGGAGGAGTCTGCAGGGGGATGTGTCGGCAGAAGACAGAGAAACAGCAGTACACTGATCGTCCCAATGAAGAGCTGTGCAGGGGGGGGATGTCAACACAAGTCTTGGTCATTGAAGGACAGGCAGCCAGAAATCTGACCACGCTAGGTTGCGAAGCCAGTTTGAAATAGGAAAGCAGAGGGACTGGCAGCATCACTAGGTATTTCACACAAAGGAAAATATACAAAGAGAACAGGACACTTTTTTTTTTTTGCAAATATTTTATTTAAGTTATGCAGGAAATTACAGAAAGAAGAACCATACAAACAACGAACAGTAAGAAATAACCGTACACAACCCCAGAGATACCACAAAATAAAAAAAAGGGATGACAGTGGCATGGAGATAGTATCATATGGACAATACAGGGTAAATCAAATATCCATATACAGTGCTTTGCGAAAGTATTCGGCCCCCTTGAACTTTGCGACCCTTTGCCACATTTCAGGCTTCAAACATAAAGATGTAAAACTGTAATTTTTTTGTGAAGAATCAACAACAAGTGGGACACAATCATGAAGTGGAACGAAATTTATTGGATATTTCAAACTTTTTTAACAAATAAAAAATGGAAAAATTGGGCGTGCAAAATTATTCAGCCCCCTTAAGTTAATACTTTGTAGCGCCACCTTTTGCTGCGATTACAGCTGTAAGTCACTTGGGGTATGTCTCTATCAGTTTTGCACATCGAGAGACTGACATTTTTGGCCATTCCTCCTTGCAAAACAGCTCGAGCTCAGTGAGGTTGGATAGAGAGCGTTTGTGAACAGCAGTTTTCAGTTCTTTCCACAGATTCTCAATTGGATTCAGGTCTGGACTTTGACTTGGCCATTCTAACACCTGGATATGTTTATTTGTGAACCATTCCATTATAGATTTTGCTTTATGTTTTGGATCATTGTCTTGTTGGAAGACAAATCTCCATCCCAGTCTCAGGTCTTTTGCAGACTCCATCAGGTTTTCTTCCAGAATGGCCCTGTATTTGGCTCCATCCATCTTCCCATCAATTTTAACCATCTTCCCTGTCCCTGCTGAAGAAAATCAGGCCCAAACCGTGATGCTGCCACCACCATGTTTGACAGTGGGGATGGTGTGTTCAGGGTGATGAGCTGTGTTGCTTTTACACCAAACATAACGTTTTGCATTGTTTTGCATTGTTGCCAAAAAGTTTGATTTTGGTTTCATCTGACCAGAGCACCTTCTTCCACATGTTTGGTGTGTCTCCCAGGTGGCTTGTGGCAAACTTTAAATGACACTTTTTATGGATATCTTTAAGAAATGGCTTTCTTCTTGCCACTCTTCCATAAAGGCCAGATTTGTGCAGTATACGACTGATTGTTGTCCTATGGACAGAGTCTCCCACCTCAGCTGTAGATCTCTGCAGTTCATCCAGAGTGATCATGGGCCTCTTGGCTGCATCTCTGATCAGTCTTCTCCTTGTATGAGCTGAAAGTTTAGAGGGACGGCCAGGTCTTCGTAGATTTGCAGTGGTCTGATACTCCTTCCATTTCAATATTATCGCTTGCGCAGTGCTCCTTGGGATGTTTAAAGCTTGGGAAATCTTTTTGTATCCAAATCCGGCTTTAAACTTCTCCACAACAGTATCTCGGACCTGCCTGGTGTGTTCCTTGTTCTTCATGATGCTCTCTGCGCTTTAAACGGACCTCTGAGACTATCACAGTGCAGGTGCATTTATACGGAGACTTGATTACACACAGGTGGATTCTATTTATCATCATTAGTCATTTAGGTCAACATTGGATCATTCAGAGATCCCCACTGAACTTCTGGACAGAGTTTGCTGCACTGAAAGTAAAGGGGCTGAATAATTTTGCACGCCCAATTTTTTAGTTTTTTATTTGTTAACAAAGTTTGAAATATCCAATAAATTTCGTTCCACTTCATGATTGTGTCCCACTTGTTGTTGATTCTTCACAAAAAAATAAAGTTTTATATCTTTATGTTTGAAGCCTGAAATGTGGCAAAAGGTCGCAAAGTTCAAGGGGGCCGAATACTTTCACAAGGCACTGTAGGTAAATAAAGTCTCCCACGGTTGTGCAATTAAATGAGACCACTATATTCTAGGCAGCCGTGATAGAAAATAACAGATAATAGGCACACATAGGTATCCGGAGTTGAGCATCTCTTTCCCTGTACCCCTATGAAAATGCAATATCGGAAGACTGAATCTGGAGGAGGTGAACATGAGAGTCAGATATGTCAGTAGTAAGAAGTGAAAAAGAGAGACACAAACAGCAGATGGAGAGAGAGAGAGGGGGGGGGGGTACAGTGAGCAGAGTAAGGAAGGGCAAGGAGAGGGAAGAGAGAAAAAAAAAAAGGGGGGGGAGGAGGCGGAGGGTATGGAAGGGAGAAACAGTGAAGGGGGAAGGAGTCGTGTTGATCAATGGGCCACATCAGAGGACGGTAGTTTCTGCCTCCTGTCTGTCAGAGAGAACAAACATGTTCCATATCAGCCAAGTTTTATCGTATTTTTCCCTATCATGCTGAGCTGTGAGAATGAGATCTTCCATTTTATTGATCTCTTCAACCTTACATATGCAGTCACTGATAGTCGGGGGTACTGCTTCTTCCAAAACATTGGAATGCAGGATTTGGCAGCGTTCAGAATATGGCGCAGTAGGGATTTCCTGTATTTCTGTATTGGGGTGCATGACAAATGGAGTAAAATGTAAGCGGGATCTCATAGTCAGTAAATTCTTTAGCAAGCGTCTGGACAGCCTCCCAGTACTGAGTGATTTTCGGGCAAGCCCAAAAGATGTGCAAAAGGGTTCCCCGGTCCCTCTAGCATCTCCAACAGAGATCTGTAGTTTGTGGGTAAAACTTATGAAGTTGAGTGGGTACATGATACCACCTCACCAGAATCTTATAGTTGGTCTCCTGTATTTTGGTGCAGACTGACGACTTCAACGAAAGCAGGGAAATGTTTTGTTTCTGTTGCGCCGTGAAGGTGCGGCCCAAGTCCGCCTCCCATTTTAGCAGAGCCGGAGGAAAGCACTGCTCCAGCGGGGAGTTTAAGAGATTGTACGTTTTGGAGAGAGGATGTGGTAGCGGGCCCTCGCCGGTGCAGTATTCCTCAAACGTTGTAAGATCACGGAGGTATGCCTCCGGGTGCGGTAGTGAGTGCAGATAGTGGTGGAGCTGTATGGCTTTCCAGAAAGGGAGTCTAAAGCGACCCTGGTCATCCGTCAATTGGGAGATGGACGGCCACGCATTCCCTACCAGAAAATGGGAAGCCTGGTAAAGACCCGTTCTCTCAGATCCAGAAATGAGCGGTCGTGTAAGCCCGGGATGAAGGCCGGATTGCCCAGTATGGGGAACAGGATGATACAGTCGGAAAGATAGACATACTCGCACAGAGAGAGGAAACCACTCTAACAGTAGGATGTAGCAGTAGTGTAACACAAGTACATGGTACAACAGACACATATCAGGAAAATTAAATATTGGGGTAACATACACTTTACACATAAGTGACATACACGTTAACTGTGTCACACAGCAAGGTGACGTTAAACAGGAACAGGATACAGATATTGAGACAAATGCACTGTTTTCTTTTGTTTTTCTTTGTTCCATCTCAGTTTTTTTGATTAGAGATGAGTTTGGGTTTGGTCCCAGAAGGAAGGTGCCAGTACCCAAATAGTTGCACCTGTGGCATTCCCTGCCCCACAGCCCCACAGCTTCATGTACAACAGGGTTTGACAAACCCCAGACACCAGGTCTCAATAGCAACAAGAAATGTTGTCCTTGCGCCTGGGCTGTCAACCAAATGCTGCACACACCCCATGCGTCCCCCCCATGTATCCCGGGCTCCGCTTGCCCATCTGTGGGCCCCAGACTGGCATAGCGGGTGCTGCAGGGTAGAGGGGAGATAGGAGAGTAGACACAAGTGCCCTCTCCTCCCCTTCTAGTTGCTGACCCTGGAGTGATGTGTGGCATCATTTCTGGGTCCCTTTTGACAGTTTTCCTGGCCATCAAGGCCGGGAAAGAATGTAATGCAGTGCGATGTGCATTGCATTGCATTCAATGGAGCACAGGGGAGACATGCAGGGTCTTTTAGACCCTGGTTGTCTCATTAAAGAGAACCTGTCACCATAAAAAGCATCACATAGGGGACTTTTTGTTACCTATGTGATGTTAAAAAAAGCATTTTTTTTTAATTGTCAAAAAGTTACACCCAAGCACATAAAATTCCACCCCCCCCCCCCAAAAAAAAATTGAGCCAGCACATATATGCACGTACAAATGTAAATGCACGTGGCAATAATTCTAGTACCAGACCTCCTTCGTAATGCTAAACTGATGACCTATAGGGGCCTTTTAAAGCGTTACCTATGGAAGCAATAGGGTACTGAAGTTTGTCGCCATTTCAAATTTAAGGTTTGACATGTTGGGTATCTATTTACTCGGTGCCCCTAAAATTTACTTTTAATGTGTTTGCAGTAATATTGTGTGGCACAAAAAAATTGGAACTACCACAATTTTATTTTCTGAGGGTGTCTGCTTTTCAGAAAATATATAATATTTGGGGATTCATGTAATCTTAGGCCTAAAATTAAAATTAAACGTGTGCAAAAAACAGCTCTGGCTGTGAAAGGGTTATATGTTCTACCCGTAAGCTTTGTTAGTTAACCTCCCTGGCGGTATGATTCTTTCCAATTTTAGGTGCTGAAAGCGGTACAATTATTTTGCATGTAATTCTTAAGAATGAGCAGCCCAAACCAACTATTTACATATGATTTTTTTTTACTGTGCGTTCTTCTTTATAACATCTCAGGTATGATAAAGTTCGAAACACAAAATCAAAAATTATAATATAATAAATAACTATAAATAAGTTAAAGAGTATATATATATATATATATATATATATATATATTCGTGTACATATGTTATATATATATATATATATACACGTATACATATGTTATATATATAGATATAGAGATATATCTATATATATATATATATATATATATATATATATATATACGTATATATATATATATATATATATATATATAGATATAGATATATGTGTGTATATATATATATATATATATATATATATATATACAGTATGTATATGTGTGTATATATATATATATATATATACATAAAAAGTACAGTAAAACTGCAGGAAAGGGCACTGGGGGGCAAACTAATATCAGTTTATTTTATAATGAAATCAGAGTGTTTGGTGTGTATAACTTTTCAAATTTGCCGCCGGTTCCACCCCCTGCGAGCGTCACGTCGCAGGAGACGGAAGCCGGGGCTCTACAGCATTGGGCGGAAGATCCGGCCTCCGTATGACGAAGGGACACATCGCTGGATCCTGGCGACAAGGTAAGTAACCCTCTACAAGGATCCAGCGATGCTCCCTGGCGGTACCCCGAGTGTGTCTCGGGGTTACCGCTTATGGCAGTGAAATCCCACCCTGAGCTACACTCGGGAATACCGCCAGGGAGGTTAAAAAAAAAAAACTGGCTCCTAACTTTTTTAGCTGGCTCCTAGATTCAAAGCAAATTTTCAAGCCCTGATGTACACAACGGGATGAACTATTGTGGTGACACAGGGAATGCACCATCTACAGCTGTTTGGGTTCGCCTGCTTCTCAGTTTGACTGAAACTGGATTCATACCGAACCCAAGATCATCCCTACTGCTAATCATATGCAGCCTCTTTGCAGTAGCCTTTCAATCACATTGAAATTAGAGTTTCTCCTCAAATTTACAGGAGAAATACACCTCATCACATCACCAGTTTACCTGCAGTCCGTGAGCCTTTCTCCTCCTGTGGTCCGAGCAGTAGTTGGTAGATGACACATATACTGCCTCACTCACTAGACCACATGAGAAGAAAGGGCCTAGATTAGATGTGGCAACAGCAGAGATTCTGGCCGTCAACCACAAAGAGGTACAGGTTAACGTACCTGGAGAAACTCTGAAAGGGAGTTGGTCACGGTAACAGTAAAATGTGTGAACCATTGTAAGCAAGGTTTCGGTTGCCAAGGTTAACCACAAAAGGGTTGATCTATCCCAAAGTACACCAGGGCTGGTTGAAGTTGGTGCAAATAAGAGGAAAAGTTATTCTTCATAAAGCACAAGAGGTTCCCTACAACTTCTTGGGAAGGAATGGATAACCCCAGGAACACTGTGAGGAGAGGAAGAAAGCTAAGTATAAAGAGCAGTTTGACCCCATTGAGATTCTGAGTAGGGCATACCTGGAAAAAGGGCTGGGCCTACGTGGCTAATGGCTGGCACATAGGTGTCCCAACCAACTAAAGTGATCGAAACAAGGGGGGTTTGTGACAGTGCTAGGCCCGGCCACTACGTGAAGATAGGCAGAAGAGACACAGAGTTCACACTAATGCAGAGTGTGAAGCTTCAAATTATTGTTTCTGAGGGGAAAAGACTGACTTGTCATTGTTCTCTGGATTTTGCATCTGGGTTCGGGGTCTGGAGCTTGAAGGCTTCAAAGTAATCTGGGTGGGACAAAGCCTTCAATCCTGTGTTCCGGTCTTCCTGGAGACCCGCAGGCAGTTGCAGTCTGCTTTTTTCCACTGCAGGTGGTACTCAAATGCAGCCGCACTGCAGAGGGAGAGGAAGTCATGAGGAACTTAGTTCCTCTATAGTTTTCTAAGTCACAGGGGGCAGCTATCCAATTAGATTCTGGCACCCCAGGTGACTCTGGTGGCAATCTTGGGTCAGCCAGAGTCTAAAGAAGACCCAGGCTCCTGGGCTTGGCACACATTTCTCGTGTGGCTAAAGTAGGGATAGGTCACCAGTCTGTCAGGGACAGTGTAAAACATAGGGAGAGACTACCAAGTAGTAGGTAAAGTGCAGAGACACGCCATCCTTCCTGGAAGCCTCCCCATTTGGATCCTGACTGGCCAGGCTACATTAAGCCCCTTAATACAGACATTGTCTGCATACCTGAGGTCTGCTACTGCTAGCACACTGCTGTTACATGAGTGTTCCTGGACGGGTTACCTTCTTGCCAGGCCTGTTGTTTATTACTGAACTTCAGTTACAATATACCTTATATTACCAAAAGTATTGGGACACCTGCCTTTACCAGGACATGAACTTTAATGGCATCCCAGTCTTAGTCCATAGGGTTCAATATTGAGTTGGCCCACCCTTTACAGCTATAACAGCTTCAACTCTTCTGGGAAGACTGTCCACAACATTTAGGATTGTTTCTATGGGAATGTTTGACCATTCTTCCAGAAGCGCATTTGTGAGGTTAGGCCCTGATGTTGACGAGAAGGCCTGGCCTGCATTCTCCGCTCTAATTTATCCCAAAGGTGTTCTATCAGGTTGAGATCAGGACTCTGTGCAGGCCAGTCAAGTTCCTCCACCCCAAACTCGCTCATCCATGTCTTTATGGCCCTTGCTTTGTGCATTGGAGCGCAGTCATGTTGGAACAGAAAGGGACCTGTTAGGAACGCTTCCTGAGCACACTGATGTGTGTCATGATGTGCTGTCTGCAACCTAAAGGGTTATTCCAGAGCAGACTAATTGCAATAATTGGCAACAGGCTGCCTTATTTAAACAGCTCAACAGCACTGCACTTTGCTGTGTTGTCTTCAGCTCTCCTGTGTTCTGAACCTGCTTCCTGTTGATTTCCTGTCTGATACCTGTTGACCTTTGGCTCGTCCCTGACTTCGTTTGTTTTCTGCCTGTCCTGATCCCGGCTCGTTTTGACTACTCTTCTGGATTCTCCTTGTCGGCTCATCCACCTTCGGACCTTGACCAGTTACCCCCTGGTGGGGCGACCCTGGGGACCGCGACCTGGTATCCACCTGCAGCCAAATCCATCCTCACCTTCAGAGGCCCTGGTGAAGACTGGTGGATGCTTAGACCCCGCACCTTAGGCTAGCCTGTGCTACTCACCTTGGGTTTCCAACCAAGCTCCGCCCACCAGCAACGGTAAGCCTTCTCTGCACGACAGGCTTCCACCTGCCTCATAACAGGACCATTCCCAAACTGTTCCCACAAAGTTGTAAGCATTAAGTTGTCCAAAATATCTTGGTATGCTGACGCTTTAGGAGTTCCCTTCGCTGGACCTAAGGGGCAAAGCCCAACGCCTGAAAAACAACCTCAAACCATAATCCCCCCTCCAGCAAAGGATTTGGACCAGTGCACAAAGCAAGATCCATAAAGACATGGATGAGCGAGTTTGGGGTGGAGGAACTTGACTGGCCTGCACAGAGTCCTGACCTCAAAACGATAGTACACCTTCGGGATGAACCAGAGCGGAGACTGTGAGCCAGGCCTTCTTGCCCACATCAGTGCCTGACCTCACAAATGCGCTTCTGGAAGAAGATTCAAACATTCCCATAGACACACTCCTAAACCTTGTGGACAGCCTTCCCAGAAGAGTTGAAGCTGTTATAGCTGCAAAGGGTGGGCCAACTCAATATTGAACCCTTCAGACTAAGACTGGGAGGCCATTAACATTCATGTGCAGGTAAATGAAGGTGTTATAATACTTTTGGTAATATAGTGTATTTCTGTTACTCCGCATGGGAGTGCGCTGCCGCTGCACCTTTCCACATGTTGGTTGTGTGAATGTGCATGCTTGTTATAAGCAAGGCCTGGCCATAGCTCATGCACCCTTTCAGGAGAGAGCTGTGCGCTCCAGCAATGAGATAGTCGTGCTCCTATTAAGAGAGGTGGTACCAGAGAGCAGGGGAGCAAAACTCAATTTCAATGCGGGCCACATCGGTATTATGGTTTCCCTCAAAGGGCCAGTTGTATCTTTAAGATTAGATGTCCAGAGCACCCCCCCTTAAATCAAAAGTCAAGAGCTTCCCCACCATCCGAAGTCAAGAGTCCCTCAACCTCCCTTACCTTGTGCTGCTGCTGGGAAGAAGCTAGGGGCAGAGCTCCAGAGGGCCACATCGGTATTATGGTTTCCCTCAAAGGGCCAGTTGTATCTTTAAGATTAGATGTCCAGAGCACCCCCCCTTACATCAAAAGTCAAGAGCTTCCCCACCATCCGAAGTCAAGAGTCCCTCAACCTCCCTTACCTTGTGCTGCTGCTGGGAAGAAGCTAGGGGCAGAGCTCCAGAGGGCCACATCGGTATTATGGTTTCCCTCAAAGGGCCAGTTGTACCTTTAAGAATAGATGTCCAGAGCACCCCCCCCCCCCTTTACATCAAAAGTCAAGAGCTTCCCCACCATCCAAAGTCAAGAGTCCCTCAACCTCCCTTACCTTGTGCTGCTGCTGGGAAGAAGCTAGGGGCAGAGCTGGGATGCAGAAAGTGCAGGGTCTGAAGGAGGACCAGAGGAGGCCTGGAGTCTGCTGCCCAAGTCTGCTAAATGCTGAGACCTGGGTAGGCGAAGGCAAAGTGGTGCTGCAGCTGCACAGAGAGGCACATGATCTGTAGGAGGAGTTCTGTCCTCCTCTCTGCTGCCAACTGCTGGGCGGGGGCAAAGATGAACCTCTCCACAGCTTCATAGAGAAGCACAGGATGTGGCGGCGGTGTTCTTTCCTCTTTTCCAACTCCTTTGCCAACTACTGGTGGGGGCAAAAATGAGAGGGGTGCAGCAGCTGCAGGAGAGGTGCAAGGGCCACATGAAATGGCCTGAGGGGCCAGATTCGGCCCATGGGCCTTTTATTTGACACATTTGCCCTAGAGAAACTGCACTCCATATTGGACAGGTTCCTCACCCGCAGAACTGAAGAAGTTGGGACAGCTAAGCAAATCTGAAAGAGCTGCGGCAACTATGCAAGTCCAGGGAATGGAGAGAGTTTGTAAGCCTCGGAGGGGTGAGAAAGCCTGGGGTGCCAAGATCCCTTATCTGGAGGCGAGGAGTGAGCCCGTGCAGCAAGGTGCTGGATTTGAAGGCTGAGAGAGCCAGGAGAGCCAGAGAGCTGGGTATGAAGGATCCTGAAAAGAGCAGTGCTGCTGAAGTATAAGATATTTTTTTCATCCCTCATTAGGAAATGCTGACATAGGAGACTTTGTATTTTCCTTTTCATTTGTTTAACCCGGGAATCTCCAAACTACGGCCCTCCAGCTGTTGCGGAACTACACGTCCCATGAGGCATTGTAAAACTCTGACATTCACAGACATGACTAGGCATGATGGGAATTGTAGTTCCTGAACAACTGGAGGGCCATAGTTTGGGGACCCCTAGTTTAACCGCTTGCTGTTCCACCACAGTACATATAATGCGGCAGGGCAGCACATGCAGGCAAAATCATGTACATGTACGTCACATGCCTGTTTTGGGTTTAGGTGCACCCACCTGACCGGACACAGTGGATCTCCGGTACTTGGAGCCCGGTGATCACATGATCACAATGTCAACAGAGCAGTTATGGGAATAAATTCATTAATAACAGCTGTGTTTCCTATGCTGGGCCAATCACTGCACCCTGTACCATGTGATTAGCTGTAGCCAATCATGATCACTAGTGATCACAGCTTTCGTGAATTAAAAACTTTGCTGTTACAATGATTTTCATTGTAACAGCAGTGTAAAAAAAAAAAATCCCTGATCAGCCCTTAGAGTGGTACAGTGTTACTATGGTGACACTGAGCTACTGGAATGAAAGTATGTAAAAAATAATAATTTAAAAAATATGTTAAAAAAAAAAAAATGTTAAAACATTTTTAAAAAATGTTTTTTTTTTACATACTGTCACCAGTCAGTGTCCCAATCACCACCACGTCGGTCATATGATTTTGCTTTACTGCACTGGTGGCAGTATGTAAAAAAAATTGTAAAAAAGAAAAGAATTATTCAATTTCTTCATTTTCAAAAAAAATTGTGACAAAAATTACAACTTTAAAAAACTTGCCATGCCTCTTACTAAATACCCTGGACTTTCTACTTTGCAAAAAGGGGTAATTTAGGGGCAATTTGTACTGTCCTGGCATTTTAGGGTCTCAAGAAATGAGATCGGCCTTCAGTACATCAGGATTGATCAATTTTCAAATATATATACCATAGTTCAGTGGTTCTTAACCTTGTTGGAGGTACTGAACCCTACCAGTTTCATATGCACATTCACCGAACCCTTCTTAACTGGAAAAATAAAATATGATTTTTTCAAATTCAAAACATAGATATATATTTAGGTATATATTTATACATAGGTGCACAAAATGAACAAAACCATTAAAGAACAAAACCATTAAGAACAAAGAACAAAACCATTAAAACATGATTTTCACACAAAAACATAATAATGAATATTTAGTGCAAATCAGTGTGACTTCTGCTGTTGTCTTTCAGAGACCAGTTCAGAAATGACCTCCGCCGAACCCGCGAGACTCACCGAACCCCTGGGGTTCGATCGAACCCAGGTTAAGAACCACTGCCATAGTTTGTAGACGCTATAACATTCACACAAACCAAATCATTTTATAAAAGACATGTAGCAGAATACATTTCTGTTTTATAACAGAAAGTTTTAAAAATTATTTTTTTTTTTTTTTTCAAAATTTTCTGTCTTTTTTCATATATATATAATAAAAAATCCAGTGGTGATCAAATGGCAGCAAACGAAAGCTCTATTTATGTGAAAAAAAAAGATAAAAATGTAATTTGCGCACAGTGTTGCATGACCGCGCAATTGCCAGTTAAAGTAACGCAGTGTTGAATAACATAAAGTGGCCTGGTCATGGGATGGTAATAAAAGTGGGTCAGCAAGCCCATAAAGCAGAGTTCCACCTTTTGTTTTTAATGTGCAATCATTCCCATGGCCACCCGCACTGCTATTCTAAATGGCAATCATTTTTATAAAAAAAAATTTTTTATTAACACCTTTTTTTTCACTTTCTTCCTGCAGCACTTCCGGCTCCGGCCACCCAGGCGATTACGTCACAAGGCGATTCCCATGGACTTCTGGGATATCAGTGTCATCTATCCCAGGAGTCCATGGGAATTGCCTAATACTGAAATCTTGCGTGATTTCCTTTGTGGATGTCCTGTGATTGACAGTTTGCCATAAAATATGGGGCGGGAACTTCTGCCGCCGCCGCCATTGCTATGGCAACCTGTCAAGAAGAAACTTAGCCGCGCAGTGGCATTACTGCGCAGGCATGAGATCGGAAGTTGCATGCTGGGTAGCCAGCTGCACCGAAATCCAGGAAAGGAAGAGAAGCCGGCTTCAGATGCCAACAACAGCGATGGAAATTGCCTGCTTCCGAGATCAGGTTAGTTTATAATGATTTGAAAAAAAAAAAAAAAAAAAAGGACCACATTACTGACAGCATAGGTGTGCACAGCCTATTGCATTAGGGTGTGCATCTCAGAGCTTTTTTGCATGTGTTTTTATACCGATCAGCCACAACATTATGACCACCCACTTATTATTGGGTATGGCCCCCCTTTGCTAAAACAGCCCTGACCCATTGAGGCATTGACACCAAAGTAACATCTACAGTACATGAATGGCAGGACCCAAGGTTTCCCAGCAGAACATCACCCAAAGCATCATACTGCCTATACCGACTTACCTTCTTATACCGCATCCTGGTGCCATCTCTTTCCCAGGTAAGTGACACACATGCACCTGGCCATATACATGATGTAAAGAAAGCGTCATTCATCAGACCAGGCCACCCTCTTCCACTGTTCATGTGACCATTGTAGAAGCTTTTGGCTGTGGACATGGGTCACCATGGGCTTTACAGCCCCATACACAACAAACTGCAATGCTTTCACCACATCAACTTCATGGACAACATGTTCACTTGCTGCCTAATATATCCCACCAATCTTCAGATGCTATTGTAATGAGATATTCCTTTTACCTGTCAGTGGTCATAATGTTATGGCTGATCGGTGTATACTGACAATGTCAGTAGAGCAGTGGACGATGTCAGGCAGTGGATGGTGTCAGTAGTTTTTGCTTGTATTATTTTATTTTTTAATAATTTTTACAAATTTGTTTTCTTTTTACAATTTTTTTTAGGAGCCCCGTTAAGAGGCTTTGGTCATGTACTATCAAGGGTTTAAAGAGAGGAAATCTGCACCACACACAGTGATTAGGGTGTTCCTAGGCACACCTGGCACACCCTGTGCCCACGCCTGACAGTATCCTAATGTTACAGTAGAAGTGGTAACAATTACAGAGGAAAGTTTTTGAAGAAAAATTTATTTAGAGGACTGAAACTCCACTTTAACCACAGTTTGTACTGGCATGACTCAGTGAAAACGTTCACCACTACTGAGCTAAACATCCCCCATATCACAGGCCATACCAGGGCCAAAAAGAGCACCAATTTATAAAGAACAGTGAGGAACTCCGTTGACTTTGGGATTCCCCTCCCCCCCAATCCCTGCCCCACCACCAACACTACCAACAACACCACCACCAACACTATCAACAACACCACCAGTACCAACACCACCACCAACACTATCAACAGCACCACCAACACCACTACCAACACCACCACCAACAACACTATCACCAACACCACCACAAACACCAAAACCACCACTACAACACCACCAACACTATCAACGACACCACCACCACCAACACTATCAACAGCACCACCACTACCAACACCACCACCAACACTATCAACAGCACCACCAGTACCAACACCACCACCAACACTATCAACAGCACCACCAACACCACTACCAACACCACCACCAACAACACTATCACCAACACCACCACAAACACCAAAACCACCACTACAACACCACCAACACTATCAACGACACCACCACCACCAACACTATCAACAGCACCACCACTACCAACACAACCACCAACACTATCAACAGCACCACCAGTACCAACACCACCACCAACACTATCAACAGCACCACCAACACCACTACCAACACCACCACCAACAACACTATCACCAACACCACCACAAACACCAAAACCACCACTACAACACCACCAACACTATCAACGACACCACCACCACCAACACTATCAACAGCACCACCACTACCAACACCACCACCAACACTATCAACAGCACCACCACTACCAACACTATCAACAGCACCACCACTACCAACACCACCACCAACACTATCAACAGCACCACCACTACCAACACTATCAACAGCACCACCACTACCAACACCACCACCAACACTATCAACAGCACCACCAACACCACCACCACTACCAACACCACTACCAACACCACCACCACCAACACTATCAACAACACCACCACAAACACCAAAACCACCACTACAACACCACCAACACTATCAACGACACCGCCACTACCAACAACACCACCACCCTGACTCCAAGATAACACAGTCAGTAGCACAGCATTTAGAAGACAATTTTATAATCTTGTGCAGTTAATAATTGTGAAGCTTTATTGTAAAACATGACAGATGTCTTTTGTATTGAGTTCATATCGGAAATGTTTATTTGTACACTTATGTCGAATTTACCAAACTTTCCAAATTAGTATGACGAGGAGGATGAGCAGAAGCGTCAGGAGGATGACACGTATCACGTCCATGACTGGCTGGAGCGCATATGATGGTATTACTTGTGTTCCATTAAAATCGGGGTTTGCTGTGAGATGAAAAAGAAGAACATTACCAACAATGGGCCAACTGAACACCTACAAAAATAATTAAAATACACGTGTGAAATGTTTTAGTTGACAAAAGAAAGGTCAGTGTGGATGAGCTGATTGTGCCCATTAGAACTGCTTTTCTCCCCATACAAGTAATGGGAACGAAAAAGCAGTGCACAAGGAAGTCAAATGCAGATCAAAAGTTGGTCAAATGCACCTGTCATTGTGCCTTCTCCCGAGCCTCTCCCATCCTATAGTACTCCCTACCCCATCTGTCCGATTATCTCCTACTCTGTCCACTTTTATGCAATCCCTGAAAACGTTTCTCTTCAGAGAAGCCTATCCTGCCTCCACCTAACAACTGTACTTTTATTTTCTACATCAGCCCGTCCCCCACAGTTATTACCCTTTGTATCACTTGACCCATGCTGCCAACTGTCAGTATTTTTACTGGCAGCCAGTAAAAAATGGGCACTTTACTCCTTTAGTAAATGTCAATAACAGGAAAAGGTTTCCAGTAAATACAATGGCTGTGACGCTCGGCTGAAACCATCTGAGTGCCTTCTGCAGTGTGTTTGGGCAGCGACGGAGGGGGGCAGTCTGGCGTGTCGTCTGATGTCATAGTGCAAGAGAGCCAATCACAGCGGCCAGGGCTTAGTGTGCGGGTCTACAGGACATGAGTAAGCAAGCCAGGAGTGTGACTGTCAGTGCTGTTGGGATTGGAGTGGACATGGAGGGACCACCTGGTGTGGAGTGAGACTGTCACTGTGACTCAGAAGGGGACGTGTCGTGTCGGTGAGGTGTCATCATCATCATCTTCATCATCATCACACTGCTGTCAGTGTCACTGTGAGAGTCAATTTTATGTGTGAGTGCCACCCATTCTAATGTCTTGGCCTTCTGAGTCCTGTCCCTGAGCTACCTACTTACTATATCAAAAATAAAAAAAAACAATATTCTTTTTGCCTTAATATCTACCTTACAATTGATGTAAAAAGTCTATACACCCCTGTTCAAATGTCAGGTTTCTGTGATGTAAAAAAATTAAACAAAGATAAATAATTTTAGAACTTTTTCCACCTTTAATGTGACCTATAAACTGTACAACTCAATTGAAAAACAAACTGAAATCCTTTAGAGGGGGAAACAAAAATAAAAACTAAAATAATCTGGTTGCATAAGTGTGCACACCCTCTTATAACTGGGAATGTAGCTGTGTTTAGAATTAAGCAATCACATTCAAACCCATGTTAAATAGGAGTCAGGACACACCTGCCATCATTTAAAGTGCCTCTGATTAACCCCAAATAAAGTTCAGCTGTTCTAGTAGGTCTTTCCTGACATTTTCTTAGTCGCATCCTACAGTAAAAGCCATAGTCTGCAGAGAGCTTCCAAAGCATCAGAGGGATCTCATTGTTAAAAGGTATCAGTCAGGAGAAGGGTACAAAATAATTTACAGGGCATTAGATATACCATGGAACACAGTGAAGACAGTCATCATCAAGTGGAGAAAATTTGGCACAACAGTGACATTCCCAGGAACTGGACGTCTCTCCAAAATTGATGAAAAGACGAGAAGAAAACTGGTCAGGGAGACTTCCAAGAGGCTACAGCAACATTAAAGGAGCTGCAGGAATATCTGGCAAGTACAGGCTGTGTGGTACATGTGACAACAATCTCCCATATTCTTCATAAGTCTGGGCTATGGGGTAGAGTGGAAGATGAAAGACTTTTCCTACGAAGAAAAACATCCAAGCCCGGCTAAATTTTGCAAAAACACATCTAAAGTCTCCCAAAAGCATGTGGGAAAATGTATTATGGTCTGATGAAATCCAAGATGATTTTTTCGGCCATAGTTCCAAAAGATATGTTTGGCGCAAAAACAACACTGCACATCCCCAAAAGAACACCATACCCACAGTGAAGCATGGTGGTGGTGGTGGCAGCATCATGCTTTGGGGCTGTTTTTCTTCAGCTGGAACAGGGGCCTTAGTCAAGGTAGAGGGAATTAGGAACAGTTACAATTACAAGGCTATATTGGCACAAAACCTTCAGACTTCTGTGAGAAAGCCGGACATGAAGAGGAACTTCAGCTTTTGAGCGTGACAATGACCCAAAGCATACATCCAAACCAAAAAGGGAATGGCTTCACCAGAAGAAGACTAAAGTTTTGGAATGGCCCAGCCAGAGCCCAGACCTGAATCTGATTGAAAATCTGTGGGGTGATCTGAAGAGGGCTGTGCACAGGAGATGCCCTCACAATCTGACAGATTTGGAGTGTTTTTGCAAAGAAGAGTGGGCAAATATTGCCAAGTCAAGATGTGCCATGCTGATAGACTCATACCCCAAAAAGACTGAGTGCTGTAATAACATCAAAAGGTGCTTCAACAAAGTATTAGTTTGAGGGTGTGCACACTTATGCAATGTTTTTTATTTTTACTTCCCTCCACTCAAAAGATTTCAGTTTGTTGTTCAACTAAGTTGTACAGTTTATAGATCACACTAAAGGTGGAAAAAGTTCTTAAATGACTTATCTTTGTCTAATTTTTTTTTTTACACCACAGAAACCTGACATTTTAACAGGGGTGTGTAGACTTTTTATATCCACTGCAAACCACATTGCTAATTGCACATTCTATGCATGAAGGTAAAAAAAACCTTCTGTGTGCACCCCCCCCCCCCAATACTTACCTGAGCCTCATCTCAATCCAGCAATGTGAACGAGAGCAACGTCTCTCTTTAGCTGAGACAGCAGTGGGAGCCAGTGAGTCAATAAGGAGAGAGTGGGGGCAGGGCTGAGCCACGCTCTGTGTGTGAATGGACAGACAGTGCAGCGGCTCAAGAGCGAGCCTGCTCAGGGGCCCCAATAGCAAGCTGCTTGCTGTGGGGGCACTCAGCAGGAGGGAGATGCCAGTAGCTCCAGCCAGGGACCCGAGAAGAGGAGAATCGAGCCTGCTCTGTGCAAAACCACTACACAGCGCAGGTAAGTATAACATGTTTGTTATTTTTTTAAGAAAATCAAATTGCCTTTAATATTATGCCTGTGGCATGCATAAAGTATTAAAAGAAAAATATCATCTCTCTCTCTATTAATATATATACTGTATATATATATATATATATATACACACAGTATATCATATATTGTAGTATATATATTACAACATTTTTTTATTATAGTTTTGGATATAGTAAGGACTAGCTAGAACCCCTGTCTGGTTTTTATTTTGCAGTTTATGTCTTGTTATGAGATAATTGCTTTCTTTCCTGTTTGGAGATGTAAGATAAAGTGAGAAGATATATCTCATTAAAATAAAGGAAATCCCCTTTTAACTGTCACTGTAATTGGTGCCACCATTTGAAAATGTATCTGTTCCTGTTCTGATGACAACTTCAGTCTTCGAGATGAGAGGCGTTTAAAGCGGTATTAAACTCAAAAGTAAACATTTATTTTATTGTAGGTTACCAATTCTTAGATGTGATGGCTGCATTCATTTTCTTAGGCTTTCCTTCTTCTATATCCATCTGGTGATCCAGCCAGTAAGTCTGTTATTTTTCAAAAGCCCAAGTTCTCTCAAGCAGAATCTTTCTAATCAAAGAGTCTATGTAAAGTCTTTGTGTTTGTAGGAGTCTGTGATGTGTGTGTGTGATCTCTCCTAGTCTGTGTGTCCTCCTGAACATCGATCCCTTGGCAATTTATGTTACATGTAGACGTCATAACCTCACAGCGCTCAAAACCTTGTATGGCATACATCATTTCTGCTAACTTCAGTTATTTCTATACAAGAGGAGATACTCAATTCATAAAGTCATATATGGACTTTGATTGGCAAGCCCACAGGTAACACTCTATTCTTGTAACGTGTCTAATGTCATGTTATGTCATATAACCAAAAATCTACCTAAGTAACACATATTACCAATTTATACAACATTAAATAAATACATACAAATACTATTAATTATGACTGAGATTACACTAATCCTAACTAACATTATTTAAACACTTCTGGACAGGCAGCATTTGCCCCCTTAAAGCGGTAGTATACTGCTTTTTTTTACTTTTAACTACAGGCAAGCCTATAATAAGGCTTACCTGTAGGTACAAATAACCACTTTACCACTGGAGGATTTTGCTGTCTTACGTCCAGGCCACTTTTTGCGATTCGGCACTGTGCGACTTTAACTGACAATTGCGCGGTCGTGCGACGCCGTACCCAAACAAAATTTACGTCCTATTTTTCCCACAAACAGAGCTTTCTTTTGGTGGTATTTGATCACCTGTGCGAATTTTACTTTTTGCGCTATAAACAAAAAAAGCGTAAATTTTGAAAAAATAACAATATTTTTACGTTTTTTTTATATGAAATTCCCCCCCCCCCCCAAAAAAAATGTAAAAATCTAATTTTTTTAAAATTTTTGGCCAGTTTGTTTTCTGCTACATATTTTTGGTAAAAAAAAATCGCAATAAGTGTATTTTGATTGGTTTGCGCAAAAGTTATTGCGTTTACTAACTAAGGGAAAGATTTCTGTCATTTTTGGTGTTTTTTTTTAACGAGTAATGGCGGCGATCTGCGATTTTTTTTTTTTGCGGGACTGCGACATTGCGGGAGACAGATCGGACCCTTGACTGACATTTTTTACACTTTTGGGGGGACCAGTGACATTACTACAGTAATCAGTGCTATACATATGAACTGTTACTGTAAAAATGACACTGGCAGGGAAGGGGTTAATTTTATTGGAGAGGGAGGGGTTAATGTATGCCTGGTGCTTACTGACTTACTGTGGGGGGAGGTGACTGAGTGACACAGGGACAGATCGCATGTTCAGCTATGCTGAACCCCTGGCCCGACTCCCGCTGTGACTGAACACAGCAGGAGCGAGCCTCCGGCGGCGCGCGCGCGGCGCCCACAAGGGGAGCAGTCCAGCGACGTAGGTCTACGTCGCTGGACGATAACGAGTCACATTGCTGCAGTAGCAGCAATGTGAGCAGACGTAAAGTGGTTAATATCTCCTAAACCTGCATGGTTTCGGAGATATTTGCACTGCATGCAGCCGCTAACGAGTGCGGCGCATGCGCTCTGAAGGACCTTCAGAGTTCCTTGCCGAGAATTGCCGGAAAATTACGTGACGTCATCGCGACTCCGGCCACTCACAGTGCCGGAGCCGCCGAACCCAGAAGAGACGCCAAGGGATCATGTCCGCTCCCACAGCGGTGTCCGGGGGTCCGTGTCGTGGCTTCGTTCTAAGGTAAGTGTTTCATAATGAGCTAATATGCGATGCATACTAGCTCATTATGCCTTTGTCTTGCAGGGTTTTTTTTTTTTTTTCCTTTGAGTATACTACCGCTTTAATGACCAGGCCATATTTTGCGATTCGGCACTGCATTACTTTAACAGACAATTACGCGCTCGTGCAACACTGTACCCAAATAAAATTTATGTCCTTTTTTCCCCACAAATAGAGCTTTCTTTTGGTGGTATTTGATCACCTCTGCGATTTTTATTTTTTGCGCTATAAACAAAAAAGTGCGACAATTCTGAAAAAAAAAATAATATTTTCACATTTTGCTATATAACATTCCCCAAAAAAAATGTAAAAATCAAAATTTTTTAACATTTTAGGCCAATTTGTTTTCTACTACATATTTTTAGTAAAAAAAAAATTAGCAATAAGCATATTTTGATTGGTTTGCACAAAAGTTATCGCGTCTACTAACTACGGGAAAGATTTATGTCATTTTTATTGTTTTTTTAATTTTTTTTACCAGTAATGGCGGCGATCTGTGATTTTTTTGCGAGACTACGGCATTGCGGCGGACGGATCAGACCCCTGACTGACATTTTTTACACTTTTGGGGGGATCAGTGACATTACTACAGTAATCAGTGCTAAAAATATGCACTGTTATTGCAATAATGACACTGACAGGGAAGGGGTTAACACAATAAGTGATCAAGAGGTTAAATGTGTACCTAGGGGAGTGTTTATAACTGTATGGGGGCGTGGCTTGTGAAATGATCACAGAGACCTGTGATCCTATATAGAAGGATCACAGGAGCTCTGTGATCATTCCAGAGAGAAGAACGGTCAGCTGTGTTTACAACAGCTGACTGTCCTTCTATCTCAGCGGGGAGCGATCGCGGGTGTCCAGCGGCAATCAGAGCCCCGTGCATCGGAGTCCCCACTGACGAGTGGGGGCGGGAGCATGGCGGCGTGCGCTCGTCCCCTAGCTGCAGGCGCGCGACCGACGTATACTTAGGTCGGTTCGCGCAGGAGGGCCACTCTGCCACAGTATAACTGCAGCGGGCGGTCCAGAAGCGGTTAAACAAATATATGTATAGTTCCTTGTATTACATAGATCATGTCTATTCTTGACTTCCCATGACATTCTATACCAGATACCTTATATGCCATCCTCCAATTAGCTACATACACCAGAAATATCTGACATTTTTACTGCCTCATCTGAAGAACTTCATCACTAATCACCTGATCAAGGTCATTCACACATATTAATATTACGATTAATCATAAAACCAAATATATTTTGCAAGCTTGCTGTGAATCTATAATAATAAAATGCAAACGTCTCTGCGTCCAGTCCCTGTGTCCGTGGGATTGTGCTACCCATGCCCCATGAACAGCTGTTGGGACTTGGAGCGCATAGACTTTGCCCCACCCTACTTCAATCTGTTAGGGCCGCATTTGAGTGGGTTGCTGGCAGTCACTGCTGCCAGCCCATAACAACTGCCTTTTCAATAGAAACAATACAAGTTATCTGCTCAGCAGCACACGTAGGCTCTGTGTACACCATGCTGAGCAGATAACTTCTACTGTCTGATTGGTAGTTGGGAGTGGTTTATGCAAATTACCCACAGAACTGCAGAGCTGATCACATGCTGAAGTGCCATGCTGTATTTATTCTTTTCTAATATACTGTATATATATATATATATATATATATATATATATTGTGCAGAATGAAATGTAAAGTCTTTAATATATATGTGCATTATGAAGTACATTGAATACAACATTTAAATGGCTTTTATTGTTCGGGGCGAAGTCTCTGTTCTCTGCAAATCTATCTGGATGGATCGGATTACAGTACGGTTTAAAAGCTGCGTTTTTGCAGCTTTTAAATTTAAATTTTTAAATTTGCCGCTTTTTGCAGCACAGTAACTCGGAAGTGATGTCATGGACGCCGCCTCCGTGTTACATCATCGGAGACCCGAACGATGCCGTTTCCAGCATTGATCGGGACTCCATCCAGTCGGCGGACGTGCCGGCTGGGTGCTCGGGGCTCCCGGTGGGACGGGAGCCCCGAGCAAAGTCACGGAAGGCGGCGGGAGGGGGGGCGTCCCCACCCGCTCACTCGGGTAACGATCGAGCGTTACGGACGGAAAGCCGACTGTTGGCTGTAAACCACAGTACCGGGATGATGCCTCTAGCTAGAGGCATCATCCTGGTATACCCCCGCAAAGTCTGCCGACGTATATATACGTCGATATGCAGTAAGTGGTTAAAGGGGACTTTGACCACACTATTAAAGGGGACTCTGACCACATTATTAAAAGGGACTCTGACCACATATGTTCTAGCGCCCGTTAATTTAACAGGCTTAATGTCTAGTATAATATAATTCCAATAAGTGCCGAATTATGAATTTGGAATAATTATCTAACACAGTGCATTTTTTTTTTTAGTACTGATCACTGTATTGGTGTCATTGGTCCCCAAAAAGTGTCAGGTGTCCGAACTGTCCGTCACAATGTTGCAGTCCTGCTAAAAATCACTAATCGCCGCCATTACTAGTAAAAAACATAAATAAATAAAAATTCCATAAAAATATTGCATCGATTGTAGACGTTATAACTTTTGCACAAACCAATCAATATACACTTATTGGGATTTTTTTTTTTACCAAAAATATGTAGCAGAATACATATTGGCCTAAATTGATGAAGAAATTAGATTTTTTTAAAACATTTTTATTGGCTGTGTTTTATAGCAGAAAGTAAAAAAAAATATTTTTTTTTTATTGTCGTTCTTTTTTGTTTATAGCGAAAAAAAAAATAAAAACCGCAGAGGTGATAAAATACCACCAAAAAAAGCTCTATTTGTGGGGGAAAAAAAGGACATCAATTCTATTTGGGTACAGTGTTGTGCAATTGTCAGTTAACCACTTGCCGACTGCCTAACGTAGATCTACGTCGGCAGTCAGCCCCTCACAGGCAAAGCGACGTAGGTCTACGTCGCTAGCCTGTGAGGGTCTAGGGAGCGAGCGCGGGCCGCCTAAGGCGCGCTCCCGCTCCCGCGCGGTCACGCACCCCCCCCGCGCGTGTGACTGGCGGACCCGATGTCCGACGGTCACTCTGCGATCGTCGGGGGAGAGGGAGAAAGTCAGGCGGCTTGTGTAAACAAGCTGCCTGTCATTCTCCCCTGTGTATGAAGGATGATCATACGGTTCTACTACGTAGAACCGTTGATCACTGTTCATACATCTGAAGCCACAGCCAATCACAGTAGAAAGCACGCCCCTAGGGACACACATAGCCCCTCCCTTTCAAAAAAGGTTAACCCCTTCACTGCCAGTGTATTTTTACAGTAACAGTGCATATGTATAGCACTGATTACTGTAGAAATGTCACTGGTACCCCCAAAAGTGTCAAAAATGTCAGTCAAGGGTCCGATCTGTCCGCCGCAATGTCGCAGTACCGCAAAAAAAATCGCAGATCGCCGCCATTACGCGTTAAAAAAAAACAACAAAGATGACAAAAATCTTTCCCTTTGTTAGTAAACGCGATAACTTTTGCGCAAACCAATCAAAATACGCTTTTTGCAATTTTTTTTTACCAAACATAGGTAGCATAAAACAAATTGACCGAAAATGTTAAAAAATTTTGATTTTTACATTTTTTTTGGGGGGGGGGGGAATTTCATATAAAAAAATGTGAAAAATATTGTTATTTTTGCAAAATTTACGCTCTTTTTTTGTTTATAGCGCATGATCCAAAAATCTCACAGGTGATCAAATACCACCAAAAGAAAGCTCGGTTTGTGGGAAAAAAAGGACGCCAAATTCGTTTAGATACAGCATCGCACGACCGCGCAATTGTCCGTTACAGTCACGCAGTGCCGAATCGCAAAATACCCCCTGGTCAGGAAGGGGGTAAAATCTTCCGGGGCTTAAGTGGTTAAAGTAACGCAGTGCCATGTCGCAAAAAATGGCCTGGTCGTTAGAGGGTAAAACCTTCCTGTCCAGAAGTGGTTAAAACAGGCCTGGTCACCGGTCTGCAGTTGGATGACAGCAGTACCGGTGCACCAATGTAGGCACATCACATTGGGTGTGTTTTTTTTTTTTTTACAAACTGTACGGAAATGTTCTATTGGCTGCAGCATGGTGCAAGCTACGCTGAAAAAAAGCATTTCATGCTGTACCTTTATTCAGTGCACACACTGCAAGGCAGTGATATAAACTGGCCAGGTATGATTCAAGGCACTTTGCTTGGTCTTGAGGTGGGACGGCGCTACTATAGGCGCCCAATGCATACCTGCCGCACCAGGTGTGAACAGGCCCCTGAAGCCCAACTGGACTTTCAGTTTATATAATTATGTAATTGCATTCCTGATACATGTAAAAAGTCTTACAGTGTGGTTTCTTTAGAAAATAGCCGCAACCCAAGTAAAAAAGTATGGCCCCTGACTGAATGTTTCAGAATGGGAGTCTTGCTCTCTGTGTGGAACTTGGAAGCAGTGGTCTCTCTGAAGATGTTCAAAACCCTTGCTGGTGAGCAGTGGCGGCTGGTGCTCAATTTGTTTTTGGGGGAGGGGGGCGGCAAACAAACCCCCCCCCCCCCCGCTGAGTCCGCACCCACCCTATCCACAATTACGGCTTGCCCGACTTCTCCTCCCAGATTATCCGGTCTTAAGATCCGCCTCCAGTCCTGATTGGCAGGGAGGAGAAGTCGGAAGTCAAAAGCGAATATTGATTTGCTAATATCACAAGTGGGTGGGTTCGGGGCGCAGTGCCTTAGGCTCTAATTATGTGCTTCAAAAACAAAAAAACTCAAAGAAACCTATGAGTCCATCGCTCCATATAGAAACTAGGGGGGTGGCACCCGTGCACCCCTTATGGACCAGTCTCTGCTGCTGGTGAGTCAGGGCAAGTGCTTTCCAACCAGCAGAGAACATAACCTAAATTAAAATCAACTCAGTTGTGGGTGACAGGTTGCCACAATCCCTTTCTCTTATGCAAAAAGTATTTTCATTTTTCCTCTAATGGAACTTTAAGGGCAACCAAAATTTAAATTGTGGTTGCCCTTAACCATTTCAATACCAGGCACTTTTACCATCTTCCTGCCCAGGCCAGTTTTTCTGTTTCAGCGCTGTTGCACTTCGAATGACAATTGCACGGTCATGCAATACTGTACCCAAACTAATTTTTTATCATTTTGTTCACACAACTAGAGCTTTCTTTTGGTGGTATTTTTCACTACTGGGATTTTTATTTTTTGCAAAATAAACGAAAAGACTGAAAATTAAAAAAAAAAAAAAGACACGTTTTTCTTTGTTTCTGTTATAAAATATTGTAAATAAAAAATTTTTCTTTATAAATTTAGCCCAAAACGTATTCTGCTACATTTCTTTGGTTAAAATAACCCAAATCAGTGTTTATTGTTTAGTCTGTAGGAAAGTTATAGAGTCCACAAACTATGGTGTATATCTCAAAATTGATCAATCCTGGTGTACTGAGGGACTCGCATTTCTTGAGGCCCGAAAATGCCAGGACAGTAGAAATACCCCCCAAATGACCCCTTTTTGGAAAGTAGACAGTCCAAGGTATTTAGTAAGAGGCATAGCGGGTTTTTTGAAGTTGTAATTTTTTGTCATAATTTTTAGAAAAATGAAAAAAATATATATATTTTTACATACTGTCACCAGTGCAGTACAGGGTCATCATATAGCTGTTGTGGCATTGATCAGGGACACTGACTGGTGACAGTGCAAAAAAAAAAAAACTGTAATCATTTTTTATTACATTTTTTTTATGCTCTGTCACCAGAGCAATATTATGTTACCATATTAACATTGTGCTACTCTGGAGAAGGAATCAGGATTTATTTTTTTATTTATTTTTTTTTACACATTATGTTTGCTTATAGCAGTTAATAAGCAAGCATTTTACTGAATGAAACTGAATCATTCATAAATCATCAGTCTGTTTTGTTGTGATTAGCTGTGATTGGTCAAAGCTAATCGCATGGTACAGATGGGCTGTGATTTGCCCTGTCTATACCATGTGATCAAATGAACCAATCACAGCTAGCAACACAATGTACACAATGGATGGCTTGAAAGAAAGCCATCCATTGGGTTCAACTGTCATGTGACCTGCTGTGATTCGTCACAGCAGTCACATGGTACTGGCAGCGAGCCAGTACTCTGATCGGTCATCGGCTGTCACGGCTGTTGACAAATCGTGCCGATTGGCGCTTCCTGGCAGGACGTCATATGACATCCAGTCAGGATGGGAGAGCCACCGCCCAGTCATCAATCTGCTATTGGCTGGACGAAAAGTCCCATTAGAGGAAAAATGATGATACTTTTTGAATCACCTTGGAACATAGTTTTGCTAATTGGAAAGCTCTACCTCTGAGTTAGTGTTGGGTCTCTGCAGAGAAATTACTGTTTCCACATAGAGAGCAAGAGTCCTTCTCTGCAGCATGCTGGCAGGGGTCAGGCTTTTCTGCTCAGGTTGTGGCTACATTTTTAAAGAAAACAAACTGTAATACACCTTTTGATGCTCCCAGAGCTGATTTCAACTGAAGGTTCAGTTGGGCTCCAAAGTGACTCCGTCACTGTGGCCTATCAAGTGTAAGAAGATATATACATGACAAAGAAAAATGAACTGCACAGAAATAACAGCACTTTTATGAAATCACAGAAAAGGACGTGTACAGTTTACCTATTACTATCAGTTCAGTCCCACTGCCATTAGAGGGTTTTACACGAAGGCTCTCAGCAACGCAGACGTATACTCCGGCATCGCAGAGGAGGGCGGTGCCAATGGACATAGTGAGTGCAGTATTGGTGTTGCTGAGTACAATCCGGCCATCCGATGTATTCTTCATGGGGTTTCTGTCATCGGGCAAGTGGTAGAATTTTGCAGAGACCGCCGGTCCATCAGAGCCACTGTTGAAATCACAGCGCAGAACTGTTGGGTGTCTCTCCTTCACAGTGACATTGGGGACTTGAATGATTTCGAGACAGTAGGCCACTGCAGAGGAGACAATGAAGAGACCAGATGATTAAAGTGCATGTAAATTTTAATCATGATTATAGTCCCAATTGGGACCAAGGCAATTTTCTTATTTTGCATTTCTGTCTACAAAATTACTTAAAACCCCCCAAACAATCTTATGTTTTCTGCAAGCAGAGGCTCTTGTAGGATACAAATTGATACACGCCAATTTTTAATGTAGCGCGATTTGTGCGCAAATGTTTTATCAAACCAATATTCTTGGGAGAAAATACACTAAGGAATTTGAGTACAGTAAACCCCCCTCCATTGCGGGGGTTACGTTCCGGACCCAGCCGCGAAAAGTGAAATTCCGCGAAATAGAAAAACCCTATTAAAATGCATTGTAGGCATGTTTATTTTACTGTCACTGTACGTGTAGAAGCATTTTAAGGTCTTTAAACACACTTTTAAAACAATAGAAACTCATTTAAACACATAAAAGATACTAAGAGACAGAGCAAGAGCTATGGAAAACACAAAAATATTTCATTTTTAATGATTTATATAGTAAAATAACATTACAAAAAAAAAAACGCAAATTACCGGGACCGCAACTGAACCGCGATGGAGCGGGGGATTACTGTATACCCAAACACAATATAAAACGAAATTTTTGGTAAAATGTAAAACCTGGGCTCTACATCAAATACATAGATACCAAACATGTCAAACCTTAAGGCTCCGTTCACATGTCAGCGTATGGATCGTGGGCAGAACCGCCGCGGTTCCACCCGCGATCCGGAGATTATTGCAAATCGTGGGACGCCTATGCATTGCCCGTTGATTTGCAATAGCCCCCCAAACGCTGAGCGATGTTGCCGCGATTTCCGCCTGCCGAATCGCGGTAACATCGCGCAAAAAAAAATTGCGGGACGCATTACGCCCAAAAAAGTACAAGAGCTTCTTTGGAGCGTATTGCGTCCTGCGAATGTTTTTGCGCGATGTTACCGCGATTCGGCAGGCGGAAATCGCGGCAACATCGCTCGGCGTTTGGGGGGCTATTGCGATCCATACGCTGACATGTGAACGGAGCCTAAAACTGAAATGGTGAAAAACTATGGTACCCAAAACTGTGTGTAGGCGATGTGTTAAATGCCTTTACAGTTCATGATGGCCCTAGAATTATTGCAATCATTCCAGTGTTTACAAATATTTGTAATAGGTGTGGTGCAATCGCCATTTTCGCACATTGATGCAGCAATGACTAAGCACAGGTGTGTGAAACGCGTCTGCTGAATTGCTTCTTGAGCTGTGAGTGTCATGTCCTCGTTTTTAATGGATCTACAATAAAATATGAAGATTTTATGCTGGATGTGCCGCTACCTTTGTTTCTCTTTGCATCCATCCCATGATCGCGGACCCTGGCAGGCACCCAGCTCTCCATAGCAGCCATACCTGGTTCTTCCTACAGCATTGGAGCATCTCATGGTTTGCCTCCAGGCCCGGACTGGGACAAAAAATAGGCCCGGGCATTTTGGACTGAGCAGCCCGCGAGGGGGGGGGGGGGCGTGGTGGGGCGTGGCGTGGCGTTCGTCGGGATGGTTGATGACAGGATTTAATGTTCCAGGATGTGTGGATTTGATTACGGTACCTTTTTTAGTTTAATCTTCAATTTAGATCAGAGCTGCCATATGATGCTGTTTATTTTGTCTTACTTTAAATCCTGTTTTGATGGTTGAGTCCTAAAAATAGTATGAAGCAGATTAGTCCCAATTCCTGCACCTTCACACATCAAATCACCCCAATTCCTGCACTATCATACCTTAGATCACCCCAATTCCTGCACCTTCACACCTCAGATCAGCCCCTGGTAGGCTGGCACTGGCAGCAACAATTTTATTCAAATCGGGATTTATTCTGCAAATAGGCTGACCTGGCACTGGCAGGCATAGTACTAGACTAGTACTATGCCTGGCTGCCAGTGCCAGACAATTTGCAGAAGAAATCCTGATTTATTTGAATAAAATTGTTGCTGCCAGTGCCAGTCCAGCCTATCTGCAAAAGAAATCCCTAAGTAGAAGTCACTCCTCTCTCCAGTCCTCCACTTACCTTAGGTGTGCTGTGCGGTGTGGCTGCAGAGTGTTCCCGCTGGACATAGTACAGGAGATGGTCAGAGACTGCAAACATGATACAAGAGATGGTCAGAGACTGAGGACATGATACAGGAGATGGCCAGAGACTGAGGACATGATACAGGAGATGGCCAGAGACTGAGGACATGATACATGAGATGGTCAGAGACTGAGGACATGATACATGAGATGGTCAGAGACTGAGGACATGATACATGAGATGGTCAGAGACTGAGGACATGATACATGAGATGGTCAGAGACTGAGGACATGATACATGAGATGGTCAGAGACTGAGGACATGATACATGAGATGGTCAGAGACTGAGGACATGATACATGAGATGGTCAGAGACTGAGGACATGATACATGAGATGGTCAGAGACTGAGGACATGATAGAGGAGATGGTCAGAGACTGAGGACATGATAGAGGAGATGGTCAGAGACTGAGGACATGATAGAGGAGATGGTCAGAGACTGAGGACATGATAGAGGAGATGGTCAGAGACTGAGGACATGATAGAGGAGATGGTCAGAGACTGAGGACATGATAGAGGAGATGGTCAGAGACTGAGGACATGATAGAGGAGATGGTCAGAGACTGAGGACATGATAGAGGAGATGGTCAGAGACTGAGGACATGATAGAGGAGATGGTCAGAGACTGAGGACATGATAGAGGAGATGGTCAGAGACTGAGGACATGATAGAGGAGATGGTCAGAGACTGAGGACATGATAGAGGAGATGGTCAGAGACTGAGGACATGATAGAGGAGATGGTCAGAGACTGAGGACATGATAGAGGAGATGGTCAGAGACTGAGGACATGATAGAGGAGTTGGTCAGAGACTGAGGACATGATAGAGGAGATGGTCAGAGACTGAGGACATGATAGAGGAGATGGTCAGAGACTGAGGACATGATAGAGGAGATGGTCAGAGACTGAGGACATGATAGAGGAGATGGTCAGAGACTGAGGACATGATAGAGGAGATGGTCAGAGACTGAGGACATGATACAGGAGATGGTCAGAGACTGAGGACATGATACAGGAGATGGTCAGAGACTGAGGACATGATAGAGGAGATGGTCAGAGACTGAGGACATGATACAGGAGATGGTCAGAGACTGAGGACATGATACAGGAGATGGTCAGAGACTGAGGACATGATACAGGAGATGGTCAGAGACTGCCGACATGATACAGGAGATGGCCAGAGACTGCCGACATGATACAGGAGATGGTCAGAGACTGCCGACAGGATACAGGAGATGGCCAGAGACTGCCGACACGATACAGGAGATGGCCAGAGACTGCCGACACGATACAGGAGATGGCCAGAGACTGCCGACACGATACAGGAGATGGTCAGAGACTGCCGACACGATACAGGAGATGGTCAGAGACTGCCGACACGATACAGGAGATGGTCAGAGACTGCCGACACGATACAGGAGATGGTCAGAGACTGCCGACAAGATACAGGAGATGGCCAGAGACTGCCGACATGATACAGGAGATGGCCAGAGACTGAGGACGTGATACAGGAGATGGCCAGAGACTGCGGACATGATACAAGAGATGGTCAGAGACTGCGGACATGATACAGGAGATGGTCAGAGACTGCGGACATGATACAAGAGATGGTCAGAGACTGCGGACATGATACAGGAGATGGTCAGAGACTGCGGACATGATACAGGAGATGGTCAGAGACTGGGGACATGATACAGGAGATGGTCAGAGACTGCGGACATGATACAGGAGATGGTCAGAGACTGCGGACATGATACAGGAGATGGTCAGAGACTGCGGACATGATACAGGAGATGGTCAGAGACTGCGGACATGATACAGGAGATGGTCAGAGACTGCGGACATGATACCTGAGAGACTGCAGATGTGATACAAGAGAAGGTCAGAGACTGCAGACATGATAGAAGATAGGACACTAGGGGGGCCGGAGAGCACAGGGAAAGCAGATAGCACTGGAGGAGCTGAAGGGCAAGGGGGGGGGACTGGAGAGAAGTAAGGAAGGCGCAGGGTGTGGATAGCACTGGGGGGGGCAGGGAAAACCAGGGGGATGGAGAGCACAGGGTAGGGGGACTGGAGAGCACTGAGGGGGGGGGGGAACTGGAAATCACTTGGCCAGGGAGCACAGGGGGGTGGAGAGCACTAGGGGAGCCAGAAAGCATAGGGGGAGATGAAAAGCACTGTGGGGACTTGAAGAGCAGGGGGGGGGCTGAAGAGCAGGGGGGGGGGCTGAAGAGCAGGGGGGGGGCTGAAGAGCAGGGGGGGGGCTGAAGAGCAGGGGGGGGGTCTGAAGAGCACAAGGGGGGGCTAAGAGCAGGAGGGGAGGGTTAAGATCACTGGGGGGGGCAGTAAAATAAGTTGAATAGGAGGAGGATGGGACAGCTCAGCTGCATATAGAGAAATTGATATTTCTCCTGCAGCCGCAGAATGCCTGCAGAAGGGAGGAGGAGAATCAGGCATCCATCCAGCGGCAGCAGGAGGAGGAAGAGGGAAACATCAAATCCTCTATATGAAGCCGCCCCATCCCCCTCCTATTCAGTAGCAGACAGTACACACGGCCGGTGACACCAGGGCTGCACAGCACTGAAGACACTGGCGTCGTGAGGAGCCGCACTTACCTTCTCTCTCCGGCCCGTCGCCGCCCCCGCGAGCAGCCCGGAGTCAGAGTGAAGGAGCTGCCATCTGCAGCTGATTGCTTCCATGGCCGATCCTGCGAGTGCGGACTGTGCTGCTGGCCGCGCCGGGCAGGACACCGGCTGCGGCGGGAAGGAACACACATACGAACTTCTCTTCACTTCCGGCTCCCTAGCCAATCAGCCTCCTGCTCAGGGGGTGTGACTCACAGCAGAAGGCTGATTGGCCGCGGAGCCGGTGTAGCTGGCAAGAACACCGGCCGCGGCCGCCGCAGTGAGGGAAAATGACAGTCTGGCTTCTTTACATTCTACTGTGAGGAGTCGGACTAAGTGAGAGCGGGCGCCGCGGCCCACCGGGATTATGCCCGGTCCGCCCGATGGTCAGTCCGGCCCTGTTTGCCTCAAGCGGTGCAAACAAAAAAGTGTTGGCAGCCGATGCGTGTTTTGTGTTTGTATATGCATGTATTGATGTATTGATAGCAACAAAAGTGACACTTAAAGCTGAACAAAACTCTCTCAATCAATATTAACTAGTTTTAACCCCGATGCTGCTAGAATTAGTAAATTGATAGGAAGGTATATTATATTTACTATATCTATATCTATATCTATATATATAGATATATATATATATATACACACACACACACAGTATATATATATATATACAGTATATATATATATATATATATATATATATATATATATAGAATATCTATATATAGAATATCTATAGATAGATAGATAGATAGATAGATAGATAGATAGATAGATACTCTTCAAGGAAGGCTGTCCACAAGGTTTAGGAGTGTGTCTATGGGAATGTTTGACCATTCTTCCAGAAACCCATTTGTGAGGTCAGGCACAGATGTTGGAGAGAAGCCTGGCTCCGCAGTTTTCGCTCTAAATTATGGCAAAGTTGTTCTATCGGGTTGAGGTCAGGACTCTGTGCAGGCCAGTCAAGTTCCTCCACTCAAAACTTGCTCATCCGTGTGTTTATGGACCTTGCTTTGTGCATTGGTGCGCAGTCAGGTTGGAACAGAAAGGGACCATCCCCAAACTGTTCCAAAGTTGTCCAAAGGGTCAAAGCCCAACCCCTGAAAAACAACCCCACACCATAATCCCCCCTCCACCAAATGATCCAAATGATTTGGACCATTGCACTGGTCCAAAAATCATTTGGTGGAGGGGGGGTTATGGTGTGGGGTTGTTTTTCAGGGGTTGGGCTTGGCCATTTAGTTCCAGTGAAGGGAACTCTTAACCACTTAAGCCCCGGAAGATTTTACCCCCTTCCTGACCAGGGTTTTTTTTGCGATTTTTTACTGCGTGACTTTAACAGACAATTGCGCGGTCGTGCGACGCTGTACCTAAACGAATTTGACGTCCTTTTTTCCCCACAAACAGAGCTTTCTTTTGGTGGTATTTGATCACCTGTGCGCTTTTTACTTTTTGCGCTATAAACAAAAAAAGAGCGTAAATTTTGCAAAAATAACAATATTTTTCACATTTTTTATATGAAATTCCCCCCCAAAAAAATGTAAAAATCAAAATTTTTTAACATTTTTGGCCAATTTGTTTTCTGCTGCATATGTTTGGTAAAAAAAATTGCAAAAAGCGTATTTTGATTGGTTTGCGCAAAAGTTATTGCGTTTACTAACTAAGGGAAAGATTTCGGTCATTTTTGGTGGTTTTTTTTTAACGCGTAATGGCGGCGATCTGCGATTTTTTTTGCGGTACTGCGACATTGCGGCGGACAGATTGGACCCTTGACTGACATTTTTGACACTTTTGGGGTTAGAATGGGTCCATGCGAATTTCTCTCAATCCATCTATCTAACTCTTAGAAAAGAGAGGCTCTCATGGTGTAGTACATTAAGGTATATCTTTATTCAATAACAGTTGCAGACTACTTACATCAATGCAGATAAAACAGTGCAGAAAAAACCTCCAATACGACCGCCGATGCGGTGAGCTCCGAGGCTTCCGGTCTCGGCCGAAGACCGGAAGTGACGTCAATGCGGCTTGTTACTGACGCGTTGCGCTACGAACGCCCGTAGCGCAACGCGTCAGAGACAAGCCGCATTGCGCTACGAACGCCCGTAGCGCAACGCGTCAGAGACAAGCCGCATTGACGTCACTTCCAGTCTTCGGCCCTTTGAAAAAGCTATGGGCGTTCGTAGCGCAACGCGTCAGTAACAAGCCGCATTGACGTCACTTCCGGTCTTCGGCCGAGACTGAAAGCCTCGGAGCTCACCGCATTGGCGGTCGTATTGGAGGTTTTTTCTGCACTGTTTTATCTGCATTGATGTAAGTAGTCTGCAACTGTTATTGAATAAAGATATACCTTAATGTACTACACCATGAGAGCCTCTCTTGTCTAAGAGTTAGATAGATGGATTGAGAGAAATTCGCGTGGACCCATTCTGAATCATAAAGCCAAAAACAGCTGGAGGGAAATTAGCGTGTGTCCGGAAAGTGTGAGGAGCTTGGATAACAGTACTTAAACGCTCTTTTTGAGTGTTGTGGAGGTGAGCGGCCACTGCACCTGGGGTTGGATTGCGAGCTCACCGGGACACATCCACTTTGCTGTGTTTGGATCTCACCTGTTGATTGCACTCGTATTGATCACTTTATTTTGAGGCACCTTGCACTTTAATGACCGTATTGGACTGATTGAAGCCTTCTGTGTGGACACTTATGCACCTTATGTTCAGCACTGTTGCACTTTTAAATATTCAGTCCGTCGGTTGACATTTCTTTTATTTGGACTGATATCACCATCCTTGTTATTTGCACAATTTTTTTGTTTATTGTTTATCAATTAATTTGCTTGCTGTCACTATATTGATTAGACACTCTTTGCATATTTAATTTTCACCGTCAGCCATTCCCGTTTTTTAAGAACCACATAGATTTGGAGTAAGCACACATTATTTTGTGATCATCACTTGAGAACATTCTTTGCATTGCTTTTTATCATCACCTATGCTCGGATTGTGCTGATTATTACATCTGACTTTAGGAGCTCACTTACACATCTAGTTATTTTCGGATTTATGTGATATTTAATGCTTTTATGATCTTTGGGTATTGATTGCTGAAGGCAAATAGAGTGGTCCACCTCATTTAGAGTCAAGCGCTGATTCTTCTGCTTTTACACACATTCCCATAGACACTCTCCTAAACCTTGTGTACAGCCTTCCCAGAAGATTTGAAGCTGTTATAGCTGCAAAGGGTGGAACAACTCAATATTAAACCCTTCAGACTAAGACTGGGATGCCATTAAAGTTCATGTGCGTGTAAAGGCAGGCGTACCAGTACTTTTGGTAATATAGTGTATCACCCAGAGGGGAATGTTTTGTTTCTCAACATAAGTATAGTTACTCTTTAATGTTTCTTTCCTGCCTAACTGCACTGTACACTGAGATGCACACCTGGATAAACTTAACACAAACAAATCACCAGGCCCGGATGGCGTACATCCGAGAGTACTCAAGGAACTCAGTAAAGTTATATATCGAGACCACTGTTCCTGATCTTTGCTGACAGTATTAGGACAGGAGATGTACCAGGGGATTGGAAGAAAGCCAACGTGATTCCGATATTCAAAAAGGGCCAGAGGCATATCCCGGGAAATTATAGGCCTGTCAGTTTGACATCAATAGTATGTAAACTTCTGGAGGGGATGATAAGGGACTATATGGTAGAGTTTGCTAAAGACAACAACATCATCAGCAGTAATCAGCACGGGTTTACAAATGGGCGTTCTTGTCAAACCAATCTCTTAACATTCTACGAGGAGGTGAGCTGTGAGCTTGATAGGGGGAGACCAGTGGATGTGGTGTACTTGGATTTCGCTAAGGCGTTTGATACAGTTCCCCACAAGCGCTTAATTTATAAAATAAGGTCTGCAGGTATCGACAGCAGGGTTTGCTCTTGGATACGGAACTGGCTTAAAAGGCGTGTAAGAAGGGTAGTAATAAACAGCGCATACTCAGACTGGTCTGAGGTGGTAAGCGGGGTCCCCCAAGGCTCAGTCTTGGGACCAACCTTGTTCAATTTATTCATAAACAACATTGAGGTCGGGATCAGTAGTTCGATATCAGTTTTTGCAGATGACACAAAATTGGCCAGGGCAATAACTTCACAACATGAAGCAAATATCCTACAGAATGACCTGGACAAAATTACAGAGTGGGCAACGACATGGCAAATGAGGTTTAACGTGGAGAAGTGTAAGGTTTTGCACTTGGGGACTAAAAACATAAAAACACAATACACGTTAGGAGGGGAACCCTTGGGGGAATCAAAAATGGAGAAGGATCTGGGAGTCTTGGTTGATGATAGATTATGCAACAGCATGCAATGTCAAGCGGCAGCTGCCAAAGCCAGCAGAACATTAGCATGCATAAAGAAAGGGATGCATTCCAGAGATAAGACTATAATCCTTCCACTTTATAAAACTCTGGTCCGACCGCATCTGGAGTATTCTGTCCAGTTCTGGTCGCCAGTCCTCAGGAGGGATGTGTTGGAGCTGGAGAGAGTCCAGAGAAGGGCAACTAAACTAATTAGGGGATTGGAGGACCTTGACTATGAAGAGCGTCTACAATCGCTCGATTTATTCTCCCTGGAGAAGAGACGTCTGAGGGGGGACATGATAGCAATTTATAAATATCTTAATGGGGATCCCAGCTTAGAAAAAAAGCTGTTCATTCGAAGGGATTGCATTATGACTCGAGGGCATACAATGCGATTAGAGGAGAAGCGTTTTAACCTCAAGCAACGTGGGGGGTTCTTTACTGTTAGGGCTACAAGATTGTGGAATTCTCTACCACAAGAGGTGGTTTCTGCGGGTAGTATGGTGGCTTTCAAAAGACTCTTAGACTTACATCTCAAGGATCAGAACATTCAGGGGTATGTGAGATGATTACAGCCACACACACCAACACAGGTTGAACTAGATGGACTATTGTCTTTATTCAACCTCACCTACTATGTAACTATGTAACTATATGTAACACCTGCAGCTCAATGCACAATTTCAGCATGCCAAGATTAATTAAGTCCTGCACATGCACAGGAGTGACATCATCTTGGTCCAGCCAATCAAAATAGCCAAAGATTGGTACCCAGAAGAAGACCTGCTAAAGATGTCAGTGGCCAGTGAGGGAGCTTCATGACACCACAGTTCTGGAGTGGAGGTTCAGATTTAAGTAAAACTGACCCAAACCTATCAAAATTGATCTATACAATAACCAGTCAATACATAAAGGTTGCTTTCCTACGTGCTCTATTTTGTAGTGTCATTGTGCGGCGTTCTTGACTGAAATAATTGCCAAAGTAGCAGTCTAATTAGCGAACAATGTGCATTCTTTTTAGAACACAAACATCTTGGTGACACACAGTTACAGGCAGATAAGATCTGGTCCAGCAAACTTCGGCTCCGCCCACCTGTCAGTGTGAAAGGAAACCTTCAGACTTCCATTGTTCTAAAAATACAGAATGGATAATCTCTTAGCAACAAGCAAACTGTATTTACTGAAGTTTTGTAACAGACAGTTTCCGAATAACAATTCTGAAAAACTGAACTGAACTGCCAGTACAAAGTAGAACTATGGCCTTCCAAAAATATGTGCAGCAGCACTTAATTATAAGAGCATCTGTTTTGCAGTTTTCCATTAGACCCTCTGTAAAGTCCCAAAAATACCTGGTAATCCTGCTGAAAAGTCCACTTAATGCGGCGCCCTGTGATGGGGTGGCAATAATGCTGCACTGCTCCAGAATTCAGAGCAGACCTGCCTTTCTTTTGTAGGCTGTGCCTGCTTGTACTATAGCACATTGAAAAAATGTTGCAGGAGCGTGACCAACAATGGTGTCACTGTAGATTCATAAGCCTGTAGCTTGTAAGTCAGCAATAAGAGAACGGCGCACCGACCTAGTGCATTACCACTAAAAAGGTTTATTAAAATTTAAAAAAAAATGTGTATTATACTCAGCAGCACCTTTCTGGCTCTGAGGAAGAGGGTTTGCCCTCGAAACGCGTCAGCCTAGCCTTGGCAGATCCATGCAGACTTCTGAATGCTATCCAGCACCGCACAGTGCCTTGGCTACCTTGGAGATCTTGTGTTGATCATGTTTACATGTGTGCTATCTACAATTGTTTTGTGAATATAATATACATTTTTTTTTTAATTTTAATAAACCTTTTTAAGGGTAATGCACTAGGTCGGTGCGCCCTTCTCTTGTTGTTGTCATTTAGTGTGTTTTGAATACCCTTGGTCCTGAGGGGGCAGCAAGACCACAAGCGATACCAACAAAAGACATCTATATATATTCTATTCCCCCATCATTCTCTACTTGAGCGCAGGAGATATGTTTGAAGCTTGTAAGTCAGCACCTGGCCACACCCAATACTGTCCACTGCTTTCTGAATTGCACCTCTGCCTCTGTTGCTGAAAGCCTCACACTTTGAGCTGGATTGCCACCTTCTACCTGGAAGTGAAGTCAGCGGCTTTTCTCTGAGGGACATTGCATACCCGGAAGTGCTGGGAGCCACCAGCACAGCCGGAACCAGTGAAGATACCCTGGATCCCCAGTGCTCGTCCTCCTACTGGGGTGGATGAACCCTTTACATGCCATTTTATTGTAGCACTACCCCCTTGAGGGTTGCTGCTAAGTGTATGTTCTCCTGCACTGCTTTGACCCTGTAAACCGTCCAGCCCTCCTGACACTCTAGGTTCAAACATTTTGTATATACCTTTAAGTAACACACTGGCACAATATGAATGAGCTTTAGCTTTTACTCAGAAGATGAACTTGTAGAATTGTATTAGGTAGCTAGACCCTGGCTAAACCACCGGGGTTCAGCTGAACTGACATCCAAAAGATAATGAGATAACAGGCTGTAATAACACCAATGATATCCATAAACACAATCTCTCTTAAAATATGCATGTAGATCTCTCAAATGAACTATATATATCACTATGAAGAACTCAGGATAAAGGGGAAGCCCGGACCAGCCTATACCACCTGTATCCTAATGAGAGATAGGGTGATCTAGATACCAGTAATAGTATAATAATGTCCTACTCGCAAGGCCTTGCTAAAGTCTTCACCGGCAGTTGGAGCTCATAAAATTAAACATTTCCAATAGGATTCAGTATATAGCAAACAATGCAGAATAGTTGATTATAATCCTAAGTGATCTGGTTGCTGATTCAACTGCAAAAGGTCTGCGTTCAGTGTAACTAAAACTGTAACAACTGTTGTCTGAACTGTGAGCAGATGCCCTCTCACCAAATCCTGATGTCCATCAATGAGGGTCTTGGAGAAACAGGCGATGAAATCCTCCACGCTCTGTGGCCTCGAGATGTCTGTGATATGCTATCTCAGGGTGTCCCGCCGACTCCACCCGATCAGCGATGCTGCAGGTTGTCTGCAATGCTGCGATGAACATCCTGTGCAGTAGGCCGCAGTCTGCTATCTCGCTCTATGTCCAGCAGGCTGATGTGAACACGATGGGTTCCAGGAAGCAAGAGGCCCCAAGCCTGTTTAGCCGATTCCTTTATAGCCTCTCCCAAGATGCTACACTGTTCCAAAGCTTGCTGGGAAAGATAGTTCTTAAACAATCCAGCCGCATAGTCATAACTTTACAGAAGACTACAATTCCCACAATGCTGTTCTCCCAGTCTCTGCAATATGATGATTTAATCCTGACACCAATACTAGAGGGATGCAAAGACAATCTGAAGGAACAGAAGGCGAGTCTTCACTATCAGATAATGGTAGTCCAGCCCCGGCTACATCCTCCCCCCAGTTGAACGTCTTTGATCCCCGAAGACAAAGGATAACTTTATTAAAGCAGACCTACTGTATAATATTTCAAAGAGAATTGTAAACAATAACTCTACTAATTAGAAGCTACAGTAGCTAATAACTGACTAATAGAAGGGTTTTCTGATAACAAACTATACAAAATATCAGGAAAAGTTGAATCATTCTCCCAAAAGGCCAGTAACAAGTTGATGGCCCACCTAATAGTGTCAGAAGGTAGAACAGGGTCATCTTCTACCAAAGGTTCGGTAGAAGAGGCTAGCACTTGGCTGGAACGTTGAGCAGTAGAAATAAGGTCATCAGAACTCTCCCTTAGGGTATCATATGTAAGTCTCTTAGGTGGATGAATTTCCTGTCTGAGTCTAGAATACATGTTTTCCACAGATTCAGGTTCAATCAGCCCATGCTTGAATTTTATGGACATTTCAACCAGAACTTACTCGTATATATGCCCTTCTCTTCTCAGCCTATTGAGCGCTTATGTTTTTGTTGTTTGTTGCCTGGGAGGGGGAGCATGTGAGGCAAAAATAAAGGATGACTTGGCTGAGTAAAGAAATACAAAGGAGGTTTTTTGTTTATTTTATGGAGCGTGTGCATCACATAGTAGATTTGGTACTGCAGCAGAGTGCTCCTTTACTTACCAGGCACTTTAACTCATTTTTTAACATTTCCCTGGGTTTGCACAGCACTATAATCTCCTGTTTGCCTTATTGATGGCAGGGTTCCTTCCACAACCAATACCCAAGTACACAGGGCCACGTCCAGGCCCGGACTGGGACATAAATTAGGCCCAGGCATTTTAGACTAAGTAGCCAATTTTTTCAGGGACAAGAGTGGCATTCTCAGGGTGGTTGGTGTTGGGATATTCATGGAGTCGGTCCTCCCCAATGTAATGTAAAGGGGCTCTGTGATATAAAGGGGACTGCACTGAAGAGGGGCACTGTAATACAGTGTCCCTTTACATTACAGTGCCCCTTTACATTACAGTGCCCCTAGCAATCACAGCCCCCCATCAGAGTACCCCTTGCAATCCTCCCCCCCCCCTTTCTCACTAATCACAGTGACTTTCCCTGCACAGTCCTACCTTCGGCAGGGAAGAGTCAGGATTCAGCCTGTGTGTCCTCTCCAGGGTCTCCCACCCCACCAACAATTTCATCCTATCAGCAGGGCAGGGGGAGGGAGGAACTGCAGATCTGTATCATATTTACAAGCGGGTGATTATCTGCTTGTTAATTATGAAAAGACTCCCACTCTCTGTGCAGTTCTCCAGCTCCTCCTGCCCCCTGCTCTGTTGATAGGATGACATTGTTGGCGGGGTGGGAGAACCAGGAGAGGAGACACAGACATGGCCGCATAGCGGGAGGTGAGCAACAACCGGGGTCTATGTTAGTCCTGTCCATATTGCAGTCGCAGCTTACCTCCCGCTGTGCAGCCCAGTCATCGACAGGCTACTCTTGTTAGGACGTGCTGTCCAGTGTGCCCTATGGCCACTTGGATGATGGGATCAAAAGCTTTCCAGGCCTAATTCAATCATATAGAATGATATATGAACAGGCAGAACTGGCCATTAACACCTTAGAAGGAGAAGCAAGAAGGTTAATCCTGCACTTCCATGCAGAAGACCAGGATTCCCTTGACAAGACAGTTACTGTAACTGCTTAGAAGCAATGTACAGTCAAGCAGAAGCTTCAGGAGAGCTTAGGACTCACTTCATTGACAGAGAGCGGGAGAAATTATTCTTCAATATGCAAATCAACTACAAGATATGGCAGCAGAGATCCATCATAGGGAACAGGGCTGAGAAGGATGGACCAACTGGGGTGATGTGAATGGATGGCTAAAGAAAGAATTTGAAAAAGGAAGAGGAATAGGGCGCTTCTGTCAGGAAATGTCCACCAGTGAACTATACTCGTTTATTATCACATCAGCATCAGCTTCAACATCAGGGTTAAGGGAAGGGGGAAAGACTGGGGGAGCACTTCAGGTAAAGGAAGCAACTCTGAAGGAAATTAAAGTAGAAAAAAACAGAAGGCACTTTTAAGTGCAGTATTAACCACTTAAGCCCCGGAAGATTTTACCCCCTTCCTGACTAGGGGGTATTTTGCGATTCGGCACTGCGTGACTTTAACGGACAATTGCGCGGTCGTGCGGCGCTGTACCTAAACGAATTTGACATCCTTTTTTTCCCACAAATAGAGCTTTCTTTTGGTGATATTTGATCACCTTTGCGATTTTTTGATCATGTGCTATAAACAAAAAAAGAGCGACAATTATGCAAAAATAACAATATTTTTCACATTTTTTTATATGAAATTCCCCAAAAAAAATGTAAAAATCAAAATTTTTTAACATTTTCAGCCAATTTGTTTTATGCTACATATGTTTGGTAAAAAAAATCGCAAAAAGCGTATTTTGATTGGTTTGCGCAAAAGTTATCGCGTTTACTAACAAAGGGAAAGATTTTTGTCATTTTTGTTGTTTTTTTTAACGCGTAATGGCGGCAATCTGCGTTTTTTTTTGCGGTACTGCGACATTGCGGCGGACAGATCGGGCCCTTGACTGACATTTTTGACACTTTTGGGGTTACCAGTGACATTTCTACAGTAATCAGTGCTATACATATGCACTGTTACTGTAAAATTACACTGGCAGTGAAGGGGTTAACTTTTTTTTGAGAGGGGTGGTGTGTGTCCCTAGGGGCGTGATTCTAACTGTGATTGGCTGTGGCTTGAGCTGTAGGAACAATGATCAACGGTCCTACATAGTAGAACCGTATGATCACTGTTTCTACACAGGGGAGAATGACAGGCAGCTTGTTTACATTAGCCGCCTGCCTTTCTCCCTCTCCACCGACGATCGCCGAGTGACCGGCGGACGTCGGGTCCGCTCGTCACACGCGCGGGGGAGTCCGTGACCGCGCGGGAGCGGGAGCGCGCCTCAGGCGGCGCGCGCTCGCTCCCCAGAGCCTCACAGGCTAGTGACGTACCCATATGTCGCTTTGCCTGTGAGGGGCTGACCGCCGCAGTATATGTACTTGCGGCGGTCGGCAAGTGGTTAAGGAGCATTTATTCATAAAAAGCAGTTAAAAAACACTTACAATGTAGTAGATTTACTTTAGCATCTCATTTAGCATAATAGGCATCCTGTAGAGTCCCTGGCCTCTAGGGGGGAGGGATGCCAATTATGCTGACTGAGATGCTCATTTGATCTACTACATTGTAAGTGTTTTTTAACTGCTTTTTATGAATAAATACTCCTTAATACTGCACTTAGAAGCACCTTCTAAAGGAAGAATTTGTAGATGGACTGTTGTCTGACAAGGTCAGAGAAACAAACCTTACAAAAAAGATAGAAACACCATTTTGTTTCACAAACTGTTAGAAACAGTCATTGGAGCAAAGATGAATAGGCTTGGACGCACCCATGCCTGTCATAGGGTAAAAAACAACAATAAACCACCTGCAACCTAACAAACAGCCAAATGGGAGGTGGCTATCCACTAATTGACAGAAGGAATGGCACAGCCCCACTGGAATTATTGACAGTCGATTTTCTTACACTTGACATGTCAGAGGACAGACAATATCACAGTCTAGTCAGGGTGGACCACTTTACCAAATTTGAGGTGGCGGTACCAATCCACAACTAGACCTCCAAGACTGGAAGTAATTCTGCCCTCCTAATGACTGTCTGTAGAAAATATAAATAAGGCCAGGGACCCCAGTTCCAAAGCAAGTTCTTCCAAGAATGGTGCCATTCACTAGATATTAAGAAGTTTCACCCTGTATCACCCACAAAGCAATAGGGCATGTAAGAGGTTCAGTCATAAACTGAAAACTGCTAAATGTCTTAGTTATTGAAAAGTGAAGGAAATAGGCCCAATACTTGGCCCAAGTGTTTTCGAATTACAACCATACAGTGTACTCCACAACAGGCTGCTTATCCTACCATTTTGTGTCTGACTGTATTCTCAAAGGTGAGGGCACAGACATTTGGGCCACAATCCTCACAGAAAAACTGGAGCCAACTCCAACTTCCTGGATTTGAGAATGAAAACAGCACCTGTCTGAAGTCCAACACTCCGTTAAAGATCGGTCATGGGTGGATCAAGGAATGTTGGAAGTGTCAGACTTTGATCTTCAAGTTGGGTATAGAGTGCTAGTCTAAAATGCACACCAACTTGGAAAATTGCAAATATCCCCAAAAGAAGTTACTGGAGTTGTCCTAAAACAACCTATTTCAGGTGTGCCTGTCTATGATAACCAGAGAGTAGTAATGAGCTTCGAGTTTGAGCGAACCCAACATAAGATCGATGCGAACATCGGCTGTACGTTTGTTCATAGAACAACGAACAAACAGGGCAGTTCGCGGGAAATTTGCCCACCATAATACAATGCTTGTGATTGGCCAAAGCATGCACCTTGATCTGTATTCTTTGGCCAATCACAGCTCAATGTCCGTGATTGGCCAAAGGCAGGGTGCCATTAGCCAATCACGGCTCAGGGGCTAAGTCCACGCCCCACACTATATAAAGGCTGCTTAAACAGCAACCGCATGCAATGTGTAAGGAGTGGAGATTAGGCAGGATAGTTAGTGGAGTGTGCGGTTTATAGTTTAATAGATCAGCCAGTGTAGTAGATCTACAGTATATATTTATCAGCTATTTCAGTGTGCAGTTTATAGATTAATAGATCAGCCAGTGTAGTAGATCTATATATTTATCAGCTATTTAATTTATCAGCTATTTCAGTGTGCAGTTTATAGATTAATAGATCAGCCAGTGTAGTAGATCTACAGTATATATTTATCAGCTATTTCAGTGTGCAGTTTATAGATTAATTTATCAGCCAGTGTAGTAGATCTATATATTTATCAGCTATTTCATTTATCAGCTATTTCAGTGTGCGGTTTATAGATTGAAAGATCAGCCAGTGTAGTAGATCTATATATTTATCAGCTATTTCAGGAGATACTGAAGTATATATATATATATATATATAAGGCAAACAATAGTGCAGCGCTATCAAATATGGTGCAACCCATACAAATGTGTCTGGGTTGTCTTTGATGTGCCTACATGCAAGTCAACTCATTGTAAGCGCAATTTACGCTTACGGGATTACGCTATGTGCTACTTATTTCCCCTTACACATTTATGATAATACGTCTGGAGCTCCATATCTCATACGGTGTAGTGGAATATACTTGGTTTTCCTGGTCCATGAAGGATGCTATCCACTTGAATTATATCTAAGCGTGTGTGGCCGTTCCATTAAGTTGGAGGCCTCAGCTTCTGGTAAGCTGCCACTTTGATAAATATATCGCGGGTGTATTCCTGCCTTTTACCTTGGGACTCAAGTCTTCCACTTTGACATCACCTTTCTGGGACTTTTTTTGGATTCACACTTATCACTCAATGGACTTTAGTGTTTACCCAAAGCATTTACTGTTATTCACTTAATACTTTATTTTAATTTTTTTCACATTTGTATGGGTTGCACCATATTTGATAGCGCTGCACTATTGTTTGCCTTATATTGTTTCATTTACTATTGATCAAGTGTTTCAGCTGCTTTCACCATTATCAATTTATATGTTCACTTATTTTTAGCGCAGGATCTTTTTGGATTTGTATTGTAGTGTAGGGCTGATTCTTATTCTTATATGTGCTGAGCTGTGATTGTAGTGGGACCACTGAAGTGTATTGTATACAAGATGTCTGTGTCACCCCACTGATCCCCTTTTTTTTCATTGATTGATATATATTTTGTTTCTTTTCAATTTTTTTGATCTGTTGCTGCAATATTAGTACTCCCCCTGTTTGTCACAGGTGGTAGTGCGTTCTTCTGCATCAACAGCAATTTTATTTTTTGCGCAGCAGCACTAATATATTAAGGGCATAACTTCTGCTCCCCTTGTGCATCTCAGACATTCTTCCTTCAGCTCCAGAAGTGGGTGTTTTTTTTGGTGGGTGGTGAACCAGCATTAGGGCCATAATTGCTGTACCCCCTTGTGCATCTCAAGCGCTCTTCCTTCTGCTCCAGACATGGGTGTTTTTTGGAGGGTGGTGAACAAGCAACAATTATATTAGGGCCATAAATGCTGTACCCCCTTGTGCATCTCAGGCGCTCTTACTTCTGCTCCAGACGTGGGTGTTTTTTGGTGGGTGGTGAACCAGCAACAATAATATTAGGGCCATAATTGCTGTACACCCTTGTGCATCTCAGGCACTCTTCCTTCTGCTCCAGACGACAATTGCGCGGTCATGCAACACTGTACCTAAACCAAATTTATGTCATTTTGTTTCCCACAAATAGAGCTTTCTTTTGGTGGTATTTGATCACCACAAGTTTTTTTCTTTTTTGCTACACAAATAAAAATATGTTATAAAATTTTGTAAATAGATACATTTTTTCCTGCACTGATGAGGCCGCACTGACAGGCACTGATGAGGAGGCACTGTTGGGGTGACACTAATATGCTACACTGATGGGCACTGATAGGCGGCACTGATATGCAGTACTGATGGGCACTGATATGTGGCACTGATAGGTAGCACTGTAATGCAGCATTGGTGGGCATTGATAGGTGGCACTGAGGGTCACTGATAGGCGGCACTGATGGTCACTGATAGGTGGCACTGATGGGCACTGATAGGTGGCACTGATAAGCACTGATAGGCGGCACTGGTGGGTGGCACTGATAGGTGGATCTGGTGGGCAATAATGGGCACTGGTGGGCAGCACAGATAGATTGCAATAATGGGCACTGGGGGTGGCACTGATAGATGGCAATCATGGGCAGCTCTGAAGGGGAGGGCACTGAAAGGGTCCCTGATTGCCTTCCCTGGTGGCCATGGTTGGGCATCCCTGGTGATCATGGGTAGGCAATCCCTGGTGGCCATGTGTGTACAATCCCTGGTGGATCTAGTGGCACCCCCCCAAGGGTCTGCACTGGTAATCAATGCTCTGATTACCAGCACAGACCCCCCCCCCTCCCTATCAGGAGAGCCGCAGATCGGCTCTCCTCTACTCGTGCCTGTCAGGCACGAACTGAGGAAAGCCAATCAACGGCTCTTCCTATTTACTATGTGACAAGCGGTGATTGGACACAGCTGGTCACATGGTAAAGAGCCTACATCAGTAGGCTCTTTACCGAGATCGGAGATGCGGTGTGTCAGAGTAACACACCGCAGCACCGATCGCCACTCTGCGTGCCTCTCGTGGGCACGCAGAGCACTCTATACTGCTGGACGTCATATGACAGCCAGTCCAGATAATACAACCACTTTGCCACCATCAATCCGCTATAGGGTGGGCGGCATGTGGTTAATAAAAAAACTAGAATAAAACGGTTTATAGTGCACCAAGCACAAAAGTATTGCACCTAAGCACCATATTCACTTTCCAAAGTTATTGAAATCCCCCCCCCCAAAAAAAAAATAAAAACACAGTAATAAGACGGTTTATAGTGCACCAAGCACAAAATTATTGCACCCATGTATCATATTTTCATCACACATTCTATAATAATCAGTTAAAAAAAACACCCCAAAATCCACATCATGTCCAAAAGACCAAAAGGAGAGGAAGATGCTCACAGGCCACTAAAAGAGGGCAAGCAGCCTCTGTATCCACAGTGAAATGTGGTGGCCACAGACATGGTGCATCCTCTGCAGGTAGAGCACGCTTGTCCTTTTTTTTTCCAGTGCTGGCCACAACATGCAGAAGAGTTGGTGGAGTGGATAACTAAGCTGTCCTCATCCTCCTCGTCCTCTGTCACACAGGTTCATACTAAATTGGGTGCAAGTATCTGTGGCACTCATTGCTATACCATCATCCCTCTCAGTGCAGGTTTTTGAGAAGACATGAGGTATAGTAGGGGTAGAGATCCCAGATGAGGAGCAAAGTGAAGTATGCTTTTCTTTATGATGTTGGTCTTTCAGGTGCTGTTGCCAACGGACTTCATGACAGGTTGTCATAGGTCTTTTCAAGCATGTGGTGCCCAAGTGGCTGGTGTTCTGGCCACACTTGATCCGCTTTGGACAGAGATTGTAAACAGCAACGGTGCGGTCTACTGCACATGTGTTGAAAAAAGCCCAACCACTGAACTTTTGGAATTCAGCGGGGAGTTAGCAGCGCTCTGCACCTGTGGAGCTCTGTGGTGTGATGCAAAAGGGTGGCTGCCTTTAAGGCGGCCCCTGGAGCACATCCTGCCTAATTGGAGTTATTCGACCTCCTCCTCCTCACTTTCCTCCTCTTTTCTCTCAGGCACCCAAGTACAGTCATTGACCTCATCATCCCCTCCCTCCTCTTCACTAAAGCAAACTTGGCAGTATGCTGCAGCTGTGGGAACATGACTGCTAGTTTCTTGTCCGTCATTGTCACCCCCTCTCTCTAGGCTCACGTTATTCCTTTCCTCAACCTGGGAACCAACATGGGACCATTCAAATTGCTGCGTATCCTTCAGCATCATATAACGGACACTATGATCAAATAATTCAGGTAACTCCTCCGTGCATGATGGTGAGGCTACAGAATGAGTAGCTGTAGACAAGAAGCCTGTGGAACAGGCCAGAAAAGTCTGTGGCCGTTTCCGGCGGTCATACAATGCCAGTGCTTGGCTATCTGACATTCAATGGGAATTCAACCTGCCCACCAACCGCCTCATTTGTGACATGCCCACCAGGTGGAACTCAACATTGGCAATGCTGCAGAGGCTGCACATGCAGCAGAGGGCCATCAATAAGTACCTGTGTGAGTATGGCACAAGGACAGGCTCGGGAGCCTGGCTTTTTTTCGCCACGCCAGTGGCTGCTAATAAAGGATGCATCCACTGTCCTGTCACCATTTGAGGAGGCCACAAGGATGGTGAACCGGGATGATGCATGCATCAGTGACACTATCCCTCTAGTCTTCCTGTTGGAGCACACGCTTTGTGGAATCATGGACAGGGCACTTGAGGCAGAACAGCGGAAGGAAGAGGAGGACTTCCTTTTCTCACAAGGCCCCCTTTATGCAGATGTCATTCATGCGGGGTGACAAAACACACAGGGGCAAGAGGAGGAGGAGGAGGATAGTGGCAGCATGGATGTAGAGGATAACATACAGCAGTCTTCAAGGGATGGTTGTCATTCCCCAGAAACCCCAGGAGTTGTATGTGGCTGGGGAGAGGTTGCTCCTGCTGACAATGTCATCCTTAGTGACCCAGAGGATTTAGAATCTCATGCCTCCTCAAACTTACCCTGCTTGGGCTTCCTGATTCTGCAAAGCCTGCAAAAGAACCAGAGGATTTGTGGTATCAAGGAGAGGGATTATTACTGGTTGGCAACCCTTCTTGATCCACGTACAAGGGTAAAGTTGCAGAACTCATTCTGCCTTCACAGAGAGAGCAGAGAATGAAACATCTTGGGGACGCCTTAAAGAAAAATTTGTGTAACACCTTTCCATACACTGGGAGGTTAACGTTCTCTGGATGTGTTTCTAAAGCATTGTTCCAAAGGAGGAGAGATGGAGAAGGCGGCCGGCTGACTGATGCCTTTAACCAATTCTTTAGTTCTCAGCGCCCAGAGCTGTTAGGTTTAAGCAACCACTGGCAGCATCTCCATCATATGGTGCAGGATTATCTATGGGCAAGAGCAGACTTGGAGACCTTTCCAACTGAGCATCCACTGTGTTACTGGGTTGCGAGGATGGACCACTGGCCAGAACTTGCTCAATATGCAATGGAGCTACTGGCCTGTCCTGCTTCCAGCATGCTTTCTGAACGGTTTTATGATGGACAAAAGAGTGCGTCTGTCCACAGACTCCATTGACCAGCTGACTTTTATTAAAATTAATCAGTCCTGGATCAACAGCAGCTATCAAGCCCCTGATGCTGATGTAACTGATTTAATTTAATAGGGGTCTGCCATCCCTTGAAGAATGCATATACTGCCTATCCTATTCCTCAATCTTCATAAGGCTGGCTTTTGACAATGTTTTTGGTTTAGGGCACCATCAACACCCAGGGCCTAATTTTCTGCACCTGTATGACAGGTGCATTCAATTTCGTATCTAATTTTTTACAGCAGGGCTCGTTCCTGCACCCAGTAAGAGTAACTGCAAGGGGTTGCAGTGTTCAGGCACCACCAACAGCCAAGGCCCAATTTTTCTGCACCTGTATGACAAGTACATGCGATTTCAAATTTGTATAGAATTTTTAACAGCAGAGCCCGTTCCTGCGCACAGCAAGAGTAACTGCGAGGGATTGCGGTGTTCAGGCACCACCAACAACCAAGGCCCAATTTTTCTGCACCTGTATGACAAGTAGATGTGATTTCAAATTTGTATGGAATTTTCAACAGCAGGGTTCGTTCCTGCGCCCTGTGCGTTTTTTTTTTTGTTTTTTTTTTAAATAATTTTGTCATTCCAGTTTCAAATCCATACCAGACCCGAAGGAACTGGGGGGCCCACGCCGTTTTTTTCTTTTTTTATCTGTATTGCGGAGAGCCGACAATACATTACAGCAGCAAGCAAGTTTATATGACATTTTTTTCTTTAGAAATGTCAGTATTGCTGCAGCAGGCTACATACATCGTACAGATGCGCTACTTTACATGAACATTAAGGGGACCCCCAGGCACAATATTTAAAGGAATTTTTCATTTTTATTGTTTCAATTTAACCATTATTAAAATCACTGCTCCTTTAAAAATTATCATTTTTATAAAATATTTTTGCATTGGTACATGTCCCCCAGGTCAGTGCCCGGACCCCCATACACTTTTTTTGGTCAATAACTTGCATTTAAGCCTTTAAAATTAGGACTTTTGATTTTTGACGTTCGAGCCCCATAGACTTCAATGGAGTTCAATTTTTCGAACAAACTTTTCCTTTGTTCGTGGTTTTCTGGTGCAAAACGAACAGGGGAGGTGTTCAGCTCATCACCCGGACTGAAATTGAGGGAGAATCCAATACTTTAAGTTGCAAGCAGAACAAGTATAAAGTGGACATTTTCTAATGAGAGAACCTGTTACGACAACTGTACAACAGGGATTTGTACTAACTTTGGAGAGATTTCAATGATACACTTTCAAAATATATTATGGCGCTTTTCCACTGCATGGAACCGAACGGTTCGGCTCGCTTTTTTGCTTTTCCACTGCTGGTACCGCATCGGTATAGGAACGGTTCGGTACGGTACGGTACGGCGGCGCTTTTCCACTGCATGGAACCGAACGGTACGGCTCACTAAAACGGTTTCTGAAAATGGAGCTGGGCAAACCAAACCGTGTAAAGCCAATACCCAGCAACCTCATTAATTATGGGCTGCACCCACCCATCTAGTCAAGTAACAGCACTGAAGGATACAATTATGGACGGGATCTGTGGCATCATAGATTTTTTTTCCTTGTTAAGACTTACTCCTCTATGGTAGTCCTTTGTTGTAATACAATTTAAAATTCTACACTTGAAATGAAAATACAGGGACCATCAGCTGCATTTCTTACAAAAAAAATAGCGGATACAGTTAGTACTAAAGGGAGGCAGGAAGACAATGAAAGAAAAAATCAGGGAGAGAAAGAGAAAGAAATGTAGGGAGAGAATGGTGAGGAACGATTTGGCAAAGGAAAGAATAGAGGAAGACATTGAAAGACCAAGATTTAGATTTTGCACATGGGTGCCCGAGCTTGAACAACAACATAAATGCTGGTGTATTACTCCCGCCTGGAAAGCCTAGGTGCTGCGTACAGCCACCTGTAGACATGAATAGCTGTACACAGGCAATACTTGCGTAAACAGGTGCTAGGTAAGAGCATTGGGTTGCTCTCCTGCTTATCAGGGAGCAGGATTTCTAGTTAGGCCTGTTACATGTGTCCATGTGTGATTCACTTGGTCTAAGGGAGTGTCCCCACTGTATCCAATAGGGCAGCCTGTTGGACAGTGGAGGAAACCCAGCCAGTGACACATAGGCTTTTGTGGCAGTTCCAGTGGGAGGACACGACAGTGGTGCATCCTGGGATTGACCATAAAAGCTGAGGGCACATGTGATGGTGCATCTTTGGCGGGAAGCAGAGTCCCAGGAGGAGGGTGACGGCTGTCTCTCCTCCTGTCAGCAAGGAAGGTGGTCACAGGCAGTCGGCCTGGGGAGTCAGAGTGTGGTGCTGAGCTGAGAGGTCTGGGATGGTGACGGTGGAGTTGAAGGCAGAGCTCACTGAGGAAAAACAGTGTTCGTGAGTACCAGGGAGTGAGTGAGTACCAGGAAGGGGACCACTCCAGTGAGGTCAGAGGACAACAGCCAGCACACATGGTCAGTAAGAAAGGGGGTGTCAAGATAGACCCTGAAGAGTGATTCACAGTATGGTCTACCATTCAGATCTTCACTTCAGTAGCAGGGTGAAGCAGTGGCCATGCCGCATTCTACAGTCAGTTGTCCTCAGAATTGTGCATAGTTACCAGTTGGAGTATCCCACTCATCCCTTCTCCTATCCAAGTTCCTAAATAAATACAAAAAAAACCCAAATCCCCTGGACTGTTTATTGACTGAGCCAAGCGTTAAAGTGTCAAGATTAACAGACTGTTGCTATGGGTAACCCAGGGGAATCCACTCTAAGCAGCTCCAATGGGGCAGTGCTACACAGGTATATTAAAAAAATAGGACATTTTTTACATTCCTCCATGCACTATATGAAGTTTTACTCGAGTATTGCAACACACCTAAATAGAGTTGCACAAAGCCATTTACAGTATATCTCTGGGTGGCTGTACGCCGTACCTGGGCTTCCCAGGCAGGGGAATTTACTTTGCATGGGTCAGGTGCCTGTGTGCAAGAAGCCTAAAGAGGAAGAGGGGAGGGGGGAGTAAAAGAGAGATAGTGGGGAGAGAAAGAAGAGGAGAAAGGAAGAGAAAACATGAAGGTGCACGAGTATAGAGAGAGTTAGGGAATAAAAGATATGGTGAGAAAGAGGGGAGAGAGGATGGAAGATAGAGGTAGGTAGAGAATGGTAGAGGGTGCAGTATGGAGGAGGCGCAAGGCAGCAAGGCAAAGAGGAGGGAAACACGGAAAAGAGTGACGGGCATTAAAATAAGCGAGAGAATTAGAGAATGAAGGTAATGAAAGAGGTGGTTATCACATGTGGTTACTGGCCTAGATTACAAACAGCCGGCATTGAGCTGCCCGCAACAAGCTTCTCATGTCTTCCTGCCCTGTCCAGCTTCCTTTCAAGCTGTATTTGATCACGAGTCATTTCACACCTTAACACAGGGGCGTTCAGAGAATCCAGATGTCAGACATCTACAAACACAACACAGAGATAAAAGGTGCTTCAGAAGTCAAAAAGAAAGTAGAAAATGTTGATAAAACACTTGGTGGTACTCAGTGGTCTCCCACCTGTGGTGGACGGGAACATGTGGATCTTGGATACATCTGATGTTGCTTACAAGTTCCCTGCAGTTACTGAGCACCTGTCTGAACACAAGCATTCTTCACTTCATAGCAATGCCTTCCCATTAATGTTTTATTTAGCCGGTTGCCGACCGCCGCAAGTACATATACTGCGGCGGTCAGCCCCGGCCAGGCAAAGTGACGTACCGGTACGTCACTAGCCTGTCACTAGCTTGTGAGCCAATAGCGGGCTCGTTCCCTAACAAGTCAGTGCGTGTGACCGGCGGACCCGATGTCCGCTGGTCACTCGCGATCGTGCGCCGTGAAGGGAGAAAGGCAGGCGGCTAATGTAAACAAAGCCGCCTGTCATTCTTCCCTGTGTAAAAATGGAGATCACACGGTTCTACTATGTAGGACCGTTGATCTCTGTTCTTACACCAGCAGCCATGTCCAATGACAGTTAGAAACATGCCCCTAGGGACATACTTAACCCCTCCTTCCCCAATAAAGTTAACCCCTTCCCTGTCATTTTTACAGTAACAGTGCATATTTATAGCACTGATTACTGTAGTAATGTCACTGGTACCCCCAAAAGTGTCAAAAATGTCAGTCAAGGGTCCGATCTGTCTGCCGCAATGTCGCAGTCCTGCAAAAGAAATCGCAGATCGCTGCCATTACTCGTTAAAAAAAAAAACAACAAAAATGACAAAAATCTTTCCCTTAGTTAGTAAACCCAATAACTTTTGCGCAAACCAATCAAAATACACTTATTGTGATTTTTTTTACCAAGCATATGTAGCAGAAAACAAATTGGCCAAAAATGTTAAAAAATTTAGATTTTTACATTTTTTTGGGGATAATTTCATATAAAACAATGTGAAAAATATTGTTATTTTTGCAAAATTTTCGCTCTTTTTTTGTTTATAGCGCATGATCAAAAAAATCGCACAGGTGATCAAATACCACCAAAAGAAAGCTCTGTTTGTGGGGAAAAAAAGGACGTCAAATTCATTTAGGTATTGCGTCGCACGACCGCGCAATTGTCCATTAAAGTCACGCAGTTCCGAATCGCAAAATAGGCCCTGGTCAGGAAGGGGGTAAAATCTTCCGGGGCTTAAGTGGTTAAAGATGGCTTTCCGTACTTGATACTGCTCACAAAGATTTGTTATGGCTGAATGTGGCTCAGACAAAAGGTTGGCAACTTTTTAAATCATCATAAATTTAAAATAATCCTTTTAATTAAAACAGCAAAATGATAGCAGATACAGATTAACAGGAGTATTAAGAAAAAAAACACAGAAACCAAGATTGTCCAGCCCTGATTTGTGAGTAAAAGGATTAGACGATCGCTATGTGTGTCAATACTGAATTCTGATTTTTCTAAGTTAAGGTTTCTCAAACTTTTCAGGCCAAGCTCCCTTTTGAATGTTTAACTTATATTCCACCTCCACTCAACACGTATACCTTGTATGATAACCTGAAACAAAAGTGTCTCACCTCTGCACCCCTTGTTCACAACTCACCTCTGCATAGCTCATCCATCGCTCACCTCTGCACCCCCTTTTATACAGCTCAACTCTGCACTCTTCATCCACAGCTCAACTCTTCACTTGATCCCCTGAACCCCTCAGTTTTAGCTCAGCTCTGCACCCCTCATCCCATGCTCACCTGTGCACTTTGTCTATATCCCTCCTCCACAGATCACCTCTGTTCCTCCTGCACCATTGTACCTGCTTTTTTTTTGGGGGGGGGGGGGGTGTAGGCTGTACAGGGCACTGTGATTTCTAAGAGCAGCCCTGACTGCCACAGATCACCACTCCACAGCTTCCACCATTGCACTCCTCTGCCACAGACCACTCAGCTCCGCTGCTCCTCTGATGCCACCATTAATGCTTAGCCAGGCCCCCTTTTAGAAATAGCTAAACTTGTGCTCCCCCAACCTTATGTGTGCATATTTTTTAACATGAAATATAAGTGTCTCACCTCTGCGTCCCCTGCACCCTTCACCCACAGCTCATCTCAGCACTCCTCGTCCACAGTTCAACTCTGCACCACTTATCTAATGCTCATCTCTGCCCCCCTTGTACACCACTCACTTCTGCATCCTTCATCCGCAGCTCAACGTTGCACCCCTGCACCCCTCATTCATAGCTTAACTTTGCATGCTTCATCCACTGCTCAACTCTGCACCCTTTGTCCATCACTCACCTCTAAACCCTTCATCCACAGCTCAAATTTGCAACCCCTGCACCCCACCCCAATAGCTCAACTCTGCACTGCTTGTCCACTGTTCATCCCTGCACTCTTTGTCAATATCTAACCTCTGCACCCCTCATCCATACCTCAAATTTGCACCCCCTACACCCCATTTTCACAAATCCCCTCTGCTTGCACCACTGCACTCCTTTGTCACAGATGTCCTCTGCTCCACTGTACTCCTCTGCCACAGATCACCCCAGCACAAAGCAGAACCAACTGTGACCGATCACATCTGCAGCATTGCAACTCTCTGTCACAGATCACTTCTGCACAGCCTGCACCATTATACCCCTCTGCTACAGATCACCTCTACACAACCTGCACCATTGCAACCCTCTAACAAAGATCACCTCTGCACAGCCTGCAGGGGGTTGGCGGGACTTTAGATGAGGCGCATGAAAACATGCACCTCCATCCCTAAATATGAGAATAAGTAAGGGGGGAGTTTGTGACTTTAACCACTTTAGGACCACTTTAGGTCCGCTGCAGCAGGGTGGCCCTTAAGCGCAAAATCACGTACATATACGTGATTTTGTTTTAGGGCTCTAAGGGGTGCGTACGCGCCACCAGAGCCACACTCCATAAAAGAAAAGGAATTGGCAGCACTCCAGGTTGAGTCAAAATCCAGATTTATTGACTGGACATCCAAATATGACAATCGTGACAAGGTAGACGCGTTTCACACACTGACTGTGTGTGAAACGCGTCTACCTTGTCACGATTGTCATATTTGGATGTCCAGTCAATAAATCTGGATTTTGACTCAACCTGGAGTGCTGCCAATTCCTTTTCTTTTATCAAGTTTTCACAGAGGCGAGCCGGGCATGCACCTGTGTGAGTCATCAGGCAATTACACCACCTTGAGCAGTGACTCCTTGTCTGTTCAAGAGCCACACTCCTGCTGTGATTAGACACAGCGGGAGCCAGTCTGCGGGTCAGGCCACCCACCATTGTGAAGGAGAATGATAGAAAAGCCTCTGCCTATGTAAACAAGGCAGATGGCTGTTCTGTCAGACAGGAAGGAAGAGATTGTGTGTTCCTACTAATCAGGAACACAGATCTCTCTCTTCCTGCAGTCAGTCCAGTCCCCCTACAGTTAGAAAGCACTGCCTAGTAGCACACTTAACCCCTTGATTGCCCCTGATCTTAACCCCTTCCCTGCCGGTATCATTTATACATGTGCATATTATTTAGCACTGATCACTGTATTAGTGTCACTGGTGTCAGATTTGTCCGCCGCAATGTCGATGTCCCGCTAAAAAACCCTGATCGCCGCCATTACTAATAAAAACAATAAAAAAATGAAAAGTTCATAAATCTATCCCAATGTAAATGCTATAACTTTTGCGCAAACGAATTATACGCTTTTTGGGATATTTTTACTAAAAATATGTAGCAGAATACAAATTGGCCTAAACTGATAAAGAAATTGGATTTTTTACATTTTTTATTGGATGTGTTTTATAGCAGAAAGTAAAAAATATTGTTGTTTTTTTTTTGTTTGTTTTTTTTCAATTCTCAGTCTTTTTTTGTTTAAAGCTCAAAAAATAAAAACCGTAGAGGGGGTTAAATACCATCAAAAGAAAGCTCAATTTGTGGGGGAAAAATGGACATCAATTTTATTTGGGTACAGCATTGCACAACTGCGCAATTGTTAGTTAAATAACGCAGTGCTGTATCACATAAAATGGCCTGGTCATTAAGGGGGTAAACCCTTCTTGGGCTGAAGTGGTTTAATGAGACATATGACCCACAGCTTGTAAAATTATATAGACATAATTGTTGATATGGACATAAGGCATGACATATTGCAATTTGTACATACAAAGATGTTGTTTATTTCATTGTAGCACTGCCCCCTAGAGGACTGCTGAAAATTACGCTTTCTGGATTACCCTGGGTTACCCATAGCAACTGATAGTAGACAAACAGCATTGAAAGTCCTTGGCTCGGTCAATAATAAATACAGGGGATGTTGGTTTTTGTGTTTTTATTGAGAACTGGGATAGGAGAAGGGATGAGTGGGATACTCCAACTATGCACTATGCACAATCTTGAGGACAACTAGCTGTAGTGTGTGGCAAGGCCGCTGCTTCACCTTGCCACTGAAGTGAAGATAGTTTTAAAGGTTCCTGTTTTAGTTATTCTCTTCAGGGTTCTGTAACTGGCACCCCCTTTCCTCTCAACCCCGGTGTGCTAATGCCTGTCCACTGACCCTAGATTCTGGAGTGGTCCTCTTCCTGGCAGACCCCCAGGGCAAGTTTCTCTGTACTCACAGACACTGCTTTTCCAGAGTCAGCGTTGCCTCCAAACTCCATTTGTCAGCATCCTTTGAACCTCTGCGTTCAGCAACACCTTCAGGGTCACCAGGCCGACTGCCTGTGACCACCTTTCCCAGCTGCACCTATAAAACACCTATACTCTCCTTCTGGGACTTGGCTTCCCACCCAAAGACCCCCTGCCTCATGTGCTCTCGGCTTTTATACCCTATCCCATGATGCACCTCTCTGTGTGCCAACCCACTGGGACAGTTACAAAAGTCTGTGTACCATTGGCCAGGTTTCCTCCATTGTCCAACAGGCCTCCTTATTGGATACAGTTGGGACACTCCCTCAGACCAAATGAATACACACTGAGCACAATGAACAGGCCCAACCATCGATCAGGCTCCCCTGATAAGCAGAGAGAGGAGACTATGTTTTACCTGCCACTCTCCTAATAAGCAGGCAGAGCAAATATACACTACCTACCTAGCACCTATCTAGGAGGGTGCTACACATATATATATACATACAAAGATAACATAAAAACAAATTCATGTATATACACACAGAGGATAGAGGCACATTGCACTCTGATGCATGGTTTCATGTGGGAACATAAGGTAGCACTATGAGGGAATTTTTCTTTGTTCAAGGTTCTTTAGCAGTATTCTCTCACTTTCTTTGTTATCTCCGTGGTAATTGCATGGACTCAATCCAATATCTATCAACTGCCTGCACTTTTTTCTTATACCCTTGGTTTTGGTTTCACCTTTCATGTCCCCCAATCCTCTCATGCCTTGTGCCCCTTCACTAGTCACCAATGGGCAGTAATTATACTTACCCACTATACTATTACCACTTTAAAACATGTTAGTTACATACTATTTATTCATTTTATTGGTATATTCAGATGTACTTTTCTGCACCATTATTGGTTTCAATATGGACACCTCCTTTCCCCTGGGGGTGAGTTTCTGCACCTGGTCTCTCCATGGGTTTCCATCACCTCAGCTCCCGGGACAGACATTCCTAGCAGCCCTGTGTTTGCAGTACCGAATGTTTTTATCTGTAACCAATATGTAAGTACACAGGGTCCATATGTCTTCTCCTCCCACCTTTTCCCTTTTCCACCATTTTGGCAATTATTAGGTATTCGTTGCTGTTCGTTACAGATATGGTCTGCGTCCACTACTGAGGAAGTGGAACTCATCCACGAAATGCGTCGAGCTTATTGGATGCAGCCATGCTTTTAACATAGTCTATTTTTTGTACTGACTGTTTTTCTATACTTGACCATATAATATTATCGGCTTACATTAACTGTTACAATAATGTATGATCTAGATGTAAATATATAAATTGCTTTTATGTTATCTTTGTACGTCTATATAATTGAAATAAATAACATCTTTGTATGTACAAATTGCCATATGTCATGCCTTATGTCCATGTCAACAATTATGTATATATAATTTTCCAAGCTGTGGGTCATATATCTCATTTAAAGTCCCAAACTCCCCCCTTTCTTTTTAACCTCTGCACAACCTGCATCATTGCACCCCTCTGCCACAGATCACCGCTGCACAACCTGCACCATTGCACCCCTCTGCCACAGATCACCGCTGCACAACCTGCCCCATTGCAACCCTCTGCCACAGATCACCGCTGCACAACCTGCACCATTGCACCCCTCTGCCACAGATCACCGCTGCACAACCTGCATCATTGCACCCCTCTGCCACAGATCACCTCTGCACAACCTGCACCATTGCACCCCTCTGCCACAGATCACCGCTGCACAACCTGCACCACTGCACTCCTCTGCCACAGATCTCCGCTGCACAACATGCATCATTGCACCTCTCTGCCACAGATCACCGCTGCACAACCTGCATCATTGCACCCCTCTGCTACAGATCACCGCTGCACTACCTGCACCATTGAACCCCTCTGCCACAGATCACCGCTGCACATCCTGCACCATTTCACCCCTCTGCTACAGATCACCGCTGCACAACCTGCACCATTGCACCCCTCTGCCACAGATCACCGCTGCACAACCTGCATCATTGCACCCCTCTGCCACGGATCACCACTGCACAACCTGCACCATTTCACCCTTCTGCTACAGATAACCGCTGCACAACCTGCACCATTGCACCCCTCTGCCACAGATCCCAGCTGCACAACCTGCATCTTTGCAGCCCTCTGCCACAGAACACCGCTGCACAACCTGCACCATTGCACCCCTCTGCTACAGATCACTGCTGCACAGCCTGCACCATTGCACCCCTCTGCCACAGATCCCAGATGCACAACCTGCATCATTGCACCCCTTTGCCACAGATCACCGCTGCACAACCTGCATCATTGCACCCCTCTGTAACAGATCACCGCTGCACAACTTGCACCATTGCACCCCTCTGCCACAGATCACTGCTGCACAACCTGCATCATTGCACCCCTCTGCCACAGATCACTGCTGCACAACCTGCACCATTGCACCCCTCTGCCACAGATGCCCGCTGCACAACCTGCATCATTGCACCCCTCTGCCACAGATCTCCGCTGCACAACCTGCACCATTGCACCCCTCTGCTACAGATCACCGCTGCACAACCTGCACCATTGCACTCCTCTGCCACAGATCACCACTGCACAACCTGCACCATTTAACCCCTCTGCTACAGATCACCGCTGCACAACCTGCACCATTGCACCCCTCTGCCACAGATCCCAGTACACATCCTGCATCATTGCACCTCTCTGCCACAGATCACCGCTGCACAACTTGCACCATTGCACCCCTCTGCCACAGATCACTGCTGCACAACCTGCATCATTGCACCCCTCTGCCACAGATCACTGCTGCACAACCTGCACCATTGCACCCCTCTGCCACAGATGCCCGCTGCACAACCTGCATCATTGCACCCCTCTGCCACAGATCTCCGCTGCACAACCTGCACCATTGCACCCCTCTGCTACAGATCACCGCTGCACAACCTGCATCATTGCACTCCTCTGCCACAGATCACCACTGCACAACCTGCACCATTTAACCCCTCTGCTACAGATCACCGCTGCACAACCTGCACCATTGCACCCCTCTGCCACAGATCCCAGTGCACAACCTGCATCATTGCACCTCTCTGCCACAGATCACCGCTGCGCAACCTGCACCATTGCACCCCTCTGCTACAGATTAACAGTGCACAACCTGCACCATTGCAGCCCTCTGCCACAGATCACCGCTGCACAACCTGCACTATTGCACCCCTCTGCCACAGATCACTGCTGCACAACCTGCACCATTACACCCCTCTGCCACAGATCACCGCTGCACAACCTGCACCATTGCACCCCTCTGCCACAGATCACCGCTGCACAACCTGCATCATTGCACCCCTCTGCCACAGATCACCGCTGCACAACCTGCATCATTGGACCCCTCTGCCACAGATGACCGCTGCACAACCTGCATCATTGCAGCCCTCTGCCACAGATGACCGCTGCACAACCTGCATCATTGCACCCCTCTGCCACAGATCACCGCTGCACAACCTGCATCATTGCATCCCTCTGCCACAGATCACCGCTGTAATACCTGCACCATTGCACCCCTCTGCAACAGATTACCTCTGCACAGGCTGCATCATTGCCCTTCCCATCACAAATCTGCAGAATCTTCACTGTTACAACCCTCTGCCACAGATCACTCACCTCAACTGCTGCTGTTACCATTCATGCTGCCCGGAATTTTTTTTTTTAAAACTGGGGCTGGGGTGGCAGCTGCTGAGCCAAATTTGCAAACTATTCGTGGCATGGCTGTCAGCTGCAGTGGCATGACCCCTGTAGTATCCCATCACCCCCTCCCCCCCCCCCCCAATACCGTGGCCCCACACTTTGAGAAACTTTGTTATAAAATGAACACACTTCCTGTGTGGTGGTATAATATCTAAAGCGAAAAATAAAATAAATAAAAAAAGCCAAAAGAAAAGATGCTTGCAGTATAAGAGCCGTTATGCTTTGCTGTCTTCTAGAGCTCCAGCAGCTGCAAGATCCCCAGCATCCAGCATATTTTCCCGGTGTGTGTGACACCTGCTCCTCTGTTGCTTGCTTTGGTTTCATCTATTGAACCCTTCACACTTCAGGAAACAGTCCTAGAACAGTGAGGGATATTGAAAACTCTTCAGTCACCAGAGCTCTTGACGCAAGCATATCTAAAACTATATGGATTGTAACGGAACCGATGTCCCAGACTGCAGGAAGCATCCCACCGCTGCCACCAATGTAACGGAACCGCCGACCCACACTGTACTTGTGGTCTTCCGTCAGGATACAGCTTCCTTGCAGTCATGAACATACTGTAGATATCAAATCCTAGCCACCCCCATACAAAGCTAGCCAACAACTTAGCTTGTACTGGAATCTCTCTTTATTGAACAGTCACACAGAATTTATATACAGCATGGACATCCCCCTCCTGATCATATTACCACACACAGGTCAGGGGTTACCTGATTACATTATTATATGCAGATGAAATTGCATACAGAATTAACCTGAACTAATTGTCTAGTTGTCTGGACAGAATACACATTCCTTCCTCATTACGCAAACAATAGGGAGAGCCTGTCTGACATTGAAGTACAATAGACATTAGCATAAGTGTAAATACAGACCCCATTTGAAGCAATCCAAACCATTAAGTATCTGTCTTTCACTCCCAGTGACTGTGAGTACCGTCACATAGATGATATGGACTCTATAGACCATTTTTTTATTTATATAAGGTGATCATATCCCCCCCCCCCCCCCCCCTTGTCGTCTCTTCTCAGGGAGAGTAAATTCTGTTTTGGTTAAAGTGTATCCAAAACCAAAAATGAAAGATATTGTGCCTTACCAGTCTTTAGTTGTAGTGGCTGCATTACTTTTTTCCTATTAGACTTTTTTCTTTTATTTCCCCCTGGTGATCCTGACTATGACACACTTTCTGCTCAGGCGTGACACGGCTTTTTTGTCATTGCACTGAATCTACTACCTATCCTACACACCCCCACCCTTAAACACATACCTGAATCCTGTCAGCGCTCCAGCGCTGTCCCGACTGCAGAACCCCTCCCCTTATTCCCTGGTCTCACAGGAGAAACTGAGAGCAGGAGGAGCCATAGGCTGCTACTAGTCATACTCCTGTAAGGAGGGAGCGGGTGCGAGGCTCATGGGTGCCTCCATAGCACCTGGCATTCAAGTAAGCACCCAATGAAGGAGGATTATTTTAGTATCACTTTAACTTCCTAACAGTTGTTAATAAAAAAATATTTAAAAAAGTAAACAAGCAAAAAAAAAAAAAAAAATGTTTCCAATTTTGATTACTGAGGTGTTGGAGACTTCAATAATGCCTAGTGCATCTTATGACTGAAGGTCTACTTTAACCACTTCCGGACCACCTGCCGCGGTCTTTTTACTGCGGCAGTGCGGCACTCCTGCGCGAACCGACGTAGACCTACATCAGTCACGCGCAGGCAGCTAGGGGGCAATCCCGCCCCCCCACTCGGCAGCAGGGAAGCTAAAGGAGAAGAACAGTCAGCTGTTGTAAACACAGCTGACCGTTCTTCTCCCTGGAGTAATCACAGAGCCCCTGTAATCCTTCTATATAGGATCACAGGTCTCTATGATCATTTCACAAGCCACGCCCCCCAGATTTAGAATCACTCCCCTAGGCTCACATTTAACCCCTTGATCACCCACAATGTTAACCCCTTCCCTGCCAATGTCATTATTACAGTAACAGTACATATTTTTAGCACTGATTAATGTAGTAATTTCACTGGTACCCCCAAAAGTGTCAAAAATGTCAGTTAGGGGTCCGATCTGTCCGCCGCAATGTCGCAGTCCCGCTAAAAATCGCAGATCGCCGCTATTACTAGTAAAAAAAAATAAAACAATAAAAATGACATAAATCTTTCCCGTTGTTAGCAGATGGGATAGCTTTTGCGCAAACCAATCAAAATATGCTTATTGCAATTTTTTTTTACCAAAAATATTTAGCAGAAAACAAATTGGCCTAAAATGTTAAAAATTTTAAATTTTTTTGGGGGAATGTTATATAGCAGAATGTGAAAAATATTGTTTTTTTTTTTGTTTATAGTGCAAAAAATAAAAATCGCAGAGGTGATCAAATACCACCAAAAGAAAGCTCTATTTGTGGGAAAAAAAGGACATCAATTTTATTTAGGTACAGCCTCGCACAACCGCGCAATTGTCCGTTAAAATAACGCAGTGCCAAATCGCAAAATAGGGCCTGGTCATTAAGGGGGAAAATCTTCCGGTCCAGAAGTGGTTAATAGGTGGCCAACTCATACATTTGCAATGTAAATGAAAGCAGTAAGGCACAACCATTAGGCAGCAATGCAAAGAAGGAAGCAGAGCCTGCTTATAAAATGAGAATAGCTGAGTGCACCCTAACTCTCTTTTTTTAACAGAAACTAAGATGGCTTTTTTTACATCTAAAAGAAATATTGCTGAAAAGACTATAAGTTCTATTGAAGACTAACCATAGATATAATAAAATATCTCTCTGTAGACACTCCGGATCGATTTGGTGGAATATGCTCTGATCTCCACTTAAACTAAAAATAAAACGTCTCTATGGATCTGTGCCCTAGGTGTGATAGGGGTCCGGCAGACTTTATTCATATGCTGTGTAGGTGCCCAAAACTCCACTGGTACTGGTGAGATGTCATATCTCCTATATCCTCTATTTACCAAAACTGTGTCTTCTTAATATGTTTGATGACCCCCTTGTGCCTACTGAGGCAGTATATTCTATTACTAGACTGCTTTACATGGTACGGAAATGAGTTGCCCATAAATGGATGTCCCCTAGTCCTCCCTCACTTATGGAGAGGAAAAGTCAAGGTAATACTGTCATTTCTTCAGGAATTGTATTACATAAATGATAAACTCTAGAACCCTAGCTAGCCATACCTGGCCTAGCTCCATTTCATTTGATTTCAGTTTACTCACTCTGTGAATGTTCCAACCATGTACTTAAAGTGTAAGTCCACCCTAACTCTAATATTCCTGCATCTATAGACCTCCACAATCTAACTCTATCTAGCACTGTAAAGCGCTGGGCCTCGTGGTTGTTTTCCTCCATTGGGAGATTGGGCGCGAACCATGTCATTCCATCCTTCATCCCTGCAGAGACTGGACAATTCGCATACGATTTAAAATGTATGGCTTTAGTTTTTTGACTCATCTATGTCATGTGAGTAACCATTTGTATGATCAAGGTCTATCATTGATGGATTTGATGAATATGGTCATTGTATAAATCTGTGCTTGTGTCTTACCTAGTCTCTCTTTTTTCCACTAGTGGTACTCTGTTTGTCACAAATGTATGTAACAACACGCCCGAAGATGGATAATTTTCCAGAACAGCGTCGGGTGTAATTACCACTTGTTGTACCTACTATACTGTTACATTGTACCTAGTTACCATATGATGTGGTCAATTTAGGAATAGCCTCCCATGTCTGTTTCATATGTATGTATTATGTATTATGTCTTTTTTTTCTTTTTTACTCTTTCTTGAATAAAATTAAATTTTTTACATAAAAAACCCTTTTTTTCTTCAGTGCTTAACAGCAGTACATTATTTTTGGAAGACCTTTAACCACGCTAGCGGTAACCCCGAGCTTGACTTGGCTCGGGGTGAATGTGCAGACAGCGCAGCGGAGTGTCTTACCTTATCCTGGCGATCCAGCGATGAGCTCTCATTGCTGTGACCGCCAGCCGAGATCTCCGCCACTCGTCTGTCGGTAGGAGGACTTCCTGATTCCGTTCCCTGCAGCAGCAATGCTGCATGGGAGCGGAACTGGGAGTAAGAATCAAAGTAACACAAAACGCTAACATATAAAAAGGAGGTGATACAGTGTAATCTTAGAGGATTACACTGTATCACTTTGGTAAAAGTCACAGTGCCCTCTCAGTGCCCCCTTGCCATTGTCGTTTGCGTGAAATAAAATAATTTGAAAATGGCATCAAAAAAGCGATGTCCCGCATATGCGCTTTTGGATGAGATGAGCGACTGCGACAGCGACAGCGGCAGCGACACGGAGTGACAGTGAGTCGTGCAGAGATTTATCATCTGACTCTGACACCGACACTGATCGAGAAAGTGATGCCGATGATCCCGCATCTGACCTAAGTGATGTGCGCACTTGGTGCCCTTTAGACAGCAATGCGGACCAGGCAGCGCCCCCGAGATTCCGTTTCACTGGATCTCCTGGGATGAAGGTTGATGTGGAGAGTGACAACCCCCTGGCGTACCTCAAGTTATTTCTAACGGAGGAGGTAATTCTAAAAATAGTCGCTGAAACCAACTGCTACCATGAGCAGCAGTCCGCTACGCTGCGCGCCAAATTTTCCCGATCCAGAAAATGGGAACCGGTCAGTAGAGAGGACATCTGGAAGTTTCTAGGACTCATCATCCTTCAGGGGGTGGTGGGGAAACCGCTCCAGAAATGGTATTGGACCACGAATAAGATGCTGGCCACTCCATTTTTTGGCACAGTGATGTCCGAGTACCGTTTTTCTCTGATCATGAAAAATTTGCATTTTTCCAACAACGAGGAGTTTGATGAGGCCACGCATCCTGCGCCCAAACTCAAAAAAAATCTGGGAGGTGTGCCAAATGATTGTCACCAACTTCCAGCGGACCTATGTGCCAGACAGGGATGTCAGTGTGGACGAAAGTCTGGTGGCCTACAAGGGACGCCTGAGCTGGATCCAATATATTGCATCCAAAAGAGCGCGGTTCGGGATCAAATTTTACATGCTCTGTGAGTCGTCCACAGGATATATATGGAATGCTGTAATTTACACCGGGAAAGGTACAAAATTCAATCCCAAGTACAGCAGCTATGGGATGGCCACATCCTCTGTCCTTTCACTGCTGGACCCCCTTTTGAACCAGGGATATTGCGTGACAACAGATAACTTTTATACCTCTCCAGAACTTTATGAAGTTTTGCTCCTAAACAAAACTGATGGGTATGGTACTGTTAGGCCAAACCGGCGGGACATGCCATCAATGTTTAGCAGGAAAAAGCTAAAAAAAGGAGAGATGGTTGCCTTTCAAAAGGGTAAAATGATGGCAATGCAGTGGCGAGACAAAAAGGACGTGTGTCTCATGAGCACCGTGCACAACACCTCCACTGCCATGGTCCGCACAAAACAGGGAGCAGATATGCTGAAGCCGCAAGTCGTGATCGACTACAATCACACGATGGGAGGTGTCGACCGAGCCGATCAGGCAATGACATTTTACCCGGTGATGCGGAAGCAACAAAAAAAATACTACAAAAAGATTTTTAGGCATCTCCTTGAACAGTGCCTTTGGAACGCCTATATCCTTTACAAAGCCAACACTGCCATACCCCTTGTTTATTCAGACTTTATCTGGAAGGTGGCTAAGCAGATTTTCGTCAACCACCCGGCACCATCATCAGTATCTGCTAACAGACCCGGACGACGTGCTGTTGACGTTGGCAATCCAGAACGCATGACAGGCCGTCATTTTGTGGACTTTGTACCGCCCACCCCAAAAAAGTTGGCGCCTACCAGGATGTGCGTCGTCTGCTGTTCTAAGAAGGATGGCAATGGAAGAAAAGTCCGAAAGGAAACAAGGTACTATTGTCCAGATTGCAATGTCGGACTTTGTCTAGTGCCATGCTTCAAACTTTTTCACACTCAGGATGTGTATTGAATTTCTTTGACAAATTTCATTATTTTTCATTGTCTTATTGAATAAAATTCTATTATTGATTGGATTATAATTCATGTGTCTGTGTTTCAAATTCATTACATCTGGGATGTCTACTAGAGTCTTGTTTTGGTAAGTTTTAAGTCAGTAATTACTAAGAATTGTAGGCCTTTAATACATAACGCCAAATTTCCATGGAAAGAATTGTACCGCTTTTGGTACAGAATTCCTGGCAGAATCATACCGCCAGGGAGGTTCTAGTTCGGATTTTAGTTTTAGGGTGGACTTATCCTTTAAAGCCTCAATATTCAGGGGAGGGAGTATTATTCTACAAGCCATATACTGTAGAACAAAACTCAGGTCAACTTGTGCAAGTTTAGGTTACAATGCATCAGGGTTACCAACCTCCTGCTGCATTTATTACTAACAAAACATGTCAAATTTACTGACGGAGCACATTTTTTACTGACAACCTGAAAAATGACAACGACTCCTATTGAAAACTAACACAATCAATATTTAAACAGTATAAACAAGATATGGAAATACCGATAACAGCCATAACAAGTAATTCGCCTGATTTACAAATTATCAGCCTCTGATATTTATTGACAGTTGTAAAAAAATCACAGATTTTTACAAACTGTCCGTACATTTACTGATGGTTGGCAACTCTGCAATGTACAGGTACATGTTTATAGAGTGTAAGCTCTTATTTGGAAAAACAGTGAATTTTTCATTATGGATTGAAATGTATGGAATTTCAACTACACCCTGTCTATTGTCTAATGCAAGGGTGTCCAACCTTACTTAATAGTATTTATTTTTTGTATTTTTTTTGTATACAGTATCTCACAAAAGTAAGTACACCCCTCACATTTTTGTAAATATTTTATTATATCTTTTCATGTGACAACACTGAAGAAATGACACTTTGCTACAATGTAAAGTAGTGAGTGTACAGCTTTTATAACAGTGTAAATTTGCTGTCCCCTCAAAATAACTCAACAAACAGCCATTAATGTCTAAACTGCTGGCAACAAAAGTGAGTACACCCCTAAGTGAAAATGTCAAAATTGGGACCAAAGTGTCAATATTTTGTGTGGCCACTATTATTTTCCAGCACTGCCTTAACCCTCTTGAGCATGGAGTTCACCAGAGCTTCACAGGTTGCCACTGGAGTCCTCTTCCACTCCTCCATGACGACATCACAGAGCTGGTGGATGTTAGAGACCTTATGCTCCTCCACCTTCTGTTTGAGGATGCCCCACAGATGCTCCATTTTTGCGGGACTGCAACATTGCTGCGGACAGATCGGACCCCTAACTGACATTTTTGACACTTTTGGTGGTACCAGTGACATTACTACAGTAATCAGTGCTAAAAATATGCACTGTTAGGCTTCATGTACACGGGACATTTTAAAAAGTCCCTTGAACGCTGGAATTTAAAGGACGTTTAAAACGTCCGTTGTGTTGCGTTTGCAGACGCGTTTAGCGGGTGTTTAGCGTGAGTTTGCGCTCAGAACCGTTTCTAGAGGTCAAAAAATCATTCCCCTTCAAAATGGAAAAACGCGAGCGCTAAACATTGCTGATCGCGTTCGGTCGCGTTTTTGCGTTTGAAACGCCGGTATCGTGTGTACGGGGCTTTAGTCAACAGTAAGTGGCTTCAAGCATGCTTGGGACAAACATATATCTATACTCAGACAAAAAAAGTTAACAAAAAAAAACATTTTCAAAAATGGCCAGACTCAATGGACTATTTGGTATTTTTTCTTGCGTCACTTTTATATGTTTTTAAATTGAAGGCCCCAAAAATTAATTCTAGTACTTAATTCATAATTCTGATCCACATGTTGCAAATCTCCAGTCTATGCCTTGAAACATTCAAGGTAAAAAGCAATTTTTACAAACTACAAAATTTGATTTTAGAAGTTTGCACATTTTAACCCAACATTAAATTACCACTGACCGCTCACTGACCACTCTCTGACCACTTACAGGAAGTCTCCTTTCTTTGTTGTTTAGTCTCTGTTTTAACATTTTGCTGTCTCCTTCTCAGTCATGTTAACGTAAGGAGTTGAAATTACATTTCATATGTAAGGGGACTATAGCACTTGTAACAACACAGTTGAGTGCTGTTAAGTATTGCACTTCATACTTTTTTTATCTGCACTAATAACAATTAATTCTTCAGGACAAGCTTTCTGTGGTTTATTTCCAAGCATCTTGTTCTGAAAAATTAACTGACAGTTACTTAACTGACAGTTTTACTTATAGTACTCAATGTATATTTGTATTTCCTCTCTCCCCCCCCCCCCCCCCCACTTTTTGGACCATCTGGCGTTTACCCGCCTCAGCCCCGGATCAGGCGTATACCCACACAGTGCAACCAGCGACGGGAGATGATGCGATTTTTTTCGGCGACTTTTTGTGTTTTTAATATGTAAGTATCAGAATCTCAGATTTTTGAAAACTTTTGAGGGACTTTATTGGTGTGTTTCCTTATCCTTATGTGATTTGTTGAATTCAAACTAGTCCTTATTTACAGAAAATGTACACCAAGCTCCTGAAGAGTGGATGTTAATCCCACGAAACGCATAGAGAAATTAAATATGAAATATGAAGATTTATCAGGATATGGATTATGTATTACCTATGAAAGAGCCCTTGAGCCACTGGATGTATCCCTGCTATGTATTTGATGATATATATATAAGCCGTTGTATGATATTCTTATCTGCTATTATATATCTATTTATTATGGTTATATGCCTAGCAATACAATTCCTTTATTATCTTTTATATGTCCATACCTGGATTGTCTGTATTTGTACTATGTAGATTTTATTTATTTTATTTATGGACTATTGCTGCAGGATTTATTTTTACCGTGCAGCAAAAAAATAAAGGAATATATTGAAACTACTTTATTTCCATTTGGAGATTTGTAACAGCAACCTACCTCTTTAAAGTCCCGCTATCCCCATGCCCCCTTTTTGCATACAATATTAGGGATGGAAATGGTTGCTGTGATGCTTCAGATCATTTCCTTTTTATTTTTTACACATCTAATAAAAATTATTGGAAAATAAAATACAATATACAACAAGATTGCAACAATAAAGTACACTCAATGATTGGGCAGAATATAGACCATTTTACAATCATCTGAGGTATCAGTAATAGTATACTAGAGAAAAAGGTGGAGGGGTTGTCTCAAAGAGAATAAGTCTCAGGAACGATGAAAAATTGTGCGCAAAACCACCTCTGTGGACAAAACAAAAAGAAAAAAAAAATGGAGGGGGGGGGGCAGATATCACAATAGTCCTCCAAAGGAAAAGCCCAAGGATGAATAGAGTGTATTCAATATATAAAAAAAAACTATAGTGGTCCGTCCGTGAAGATTTAGTTCAAAATCTGCCAGCATATAATTAGAGATCCAAGGTTCCAATATTTTTAGAATTGTGAGAATCTCTTATCATCCAATGTGGCTACCATCTTATCATATGTCATATATAGGTTTATATGAGCATTCAGTTCTAAAAAGCGAATGGTCAATTTTTTTTCCAGCCACTTGAGATGGCTTGTTTAGCTGTTAGCTGCAGTAAAAATAAAGGAGATCAAGCAAGATTCTTAACTAGAACAGTCATCCCGTTTTCTACCTAACAAAGCCTCTAATGGGTGCTTCTGTAGGGATGTAGCTAAACCATTTAAAATTAGTTGATATGTACAGGACTAAAAACAATGGCTCTTGGGACAATCCTACCAGAGATGTCTAAACATTCCGGGTTCTAAACAGCCCCTAAAACAAACATAAGGGTATCCCAGAATCGTGTGGGGTAATCATTAAGGTACCACATAATTACATAGTTAGTCAGGCTGAAAAAAGACACAAGTCCATCTGGCTCAACCAATAGAAAACAGTAAACATACCAACGCATAAGCACTTTACAGTAGCTGGGACATTATAGTATAACTAAAGGTAAAACTTTTTGTTCATTTTGGATAGAGTGGAGAAGGATTAGAACCCCTGTCAGTTTTTATTGCTGTCAGTGCCCCCGTCAGAGAGATTCACCCTCTCTTTTTTTCCTGTTTACTGTTATCATCAAAAGTGAAAGTTATCTTGTCCCCAGAGCAGTAATTGGGGGGGGGGGGGATCTTCTGATGGGGACATTAGTTCTGGTGACAACCAATTATTCTCTCACTTTGGAGGGATTTTTTCCTGTTTTGGCTAAGAGACAGGAAGTGAGGAGAAATCTTCGCAATGGGACACACATGGCAAAAAAAAAAAAAAAAAAAAGATTTGCCAGGAGTTATACTCATCCCTTACTCTATCCAAAATGAAAACACATTTTTGCTTTTAGTTCTACCATAATTGAGCTCTTATACCTATTAACCCATATATCTTGCCAAAGTCCCAAGGTCAGAGACCCAACTAGACACATAATCAGGTTGTGAAGGAAAAGCAGGACATTAGTAGCAGTGGGTGAATAGTGGAGATAATTCCCGGGGCATGGGGGTTTGTATAACAAAAGTATTTAAATGTAGTAAACTGTAACAGGGTATCAGAGTAGCGAAGCGGGGAAGATATTTCAGGGTTGATTTACTAAAATTGGAGAATGCAAAATCTGGTGCAACTCTCCATAGAAACCAATCAGCTTTTAGGTTTTTTTTATCAAAGCTTAACTGAACAAGCTGAAGTTAGAAGCTGATTGCCTACCATGCACAGTTGCACCAGATTTTGTACTCTCCAGTTTTAATAAATAAACCCCATAACATTTAATTTACTTATCGAAAAATCTCTTTAGGTGGTATAATATGCAATTCTTTAAGGGATTTAAAATACTTTATTTCAAAAGGGCAAAGGAGATTGAACAGGGGAGCCAATTTATGTGCCCAACCGCCTAGAAAATCTTTTGAGAAAATCCCAACCAGGAGAAAAAATCAATGTACTTTTCTTGAAGCCATTCAGGATATTTTTTTTTTTAAAAATGCCTGATGCTTTTAAAATCGTCTAAAGCTTTTACAAGCTTTTAGGAGCTTGTACAGACGTCAAGCTCTTGGGCGTTAATTCATTTCATTGGCTATAATTTATTCTGGCCATTGAAATTAATTCCTGCTCAAGCACAAGCATTTAGGTGCATTTAGCAGCTTTTAGTAGCATCAAGAATTTTTTCTGCCGAAACTCTGCTGCTCCTGGACGCATAAGCAGTGGGTTTTTTCCTGCCTCTAAATGCTTCCAAAATCTCCTGCCTCTAAACAGTGCTAAAAGCCTATGTGCACATGAACACATAGGCTAACATGGAGGGGCATTTAGAGGCATAAAAAAAATGTCTGATGCCCTTAGGAGCAGCCGTAAAAAAATGTCCATTGTGCATGAGGCCTCACACAGTGCACTTACGACGTAAAAAATCAGACAACCATTTGGGACAGGGACATGCACCTCAGCTAACAAAGCAATCAGACTAATACCCTGGGTCCAAAGGAGTCTTAGGGTTTCTATGGGATCAGGAGTTCTGATTTTCTAATCTGTATGCTTTTTCAGGTCATTGAGAAACTATTGAAGCCAAGGGCAATGAGCGAATAAGTTTCTCCAAATGAAGGTCAGCAATGGCAGCCTCTATTTTTTTCTAAGTACCGGTTCCCCTAAAAAGATGAATTGCTGTAAGCAGCAGCCTGTCCGTAATGCCCACATTATCTAATTTAGTGGTACAGTGTTACTGGCATTTTATTTTTCATTATGTGTTAACACTTGCCCATTACCTATGACAGAAGCAATATTTTAGCAAGCTGGAATTTGGGCAAGCTGTGCTACATATGGACATCCATCCTGTGTTGAATGGCCACTAAAATAAAAATATTAAAGCGTATGTAATCCCTAATAATGAACTCTTCTTATTTAGTCCCTTTTGGCCAATTTCATTATGAAAGCATTTTGGTATAGCTGTTTATTAATTGCAAAAAAATGTATAAATCATAAATAACTGTTGGTCTTGCTATAAATCTTGTTAGCTGATAAATTTCTGTGCTGTTTGCCTGTTCTGTATTTTTATCAGTTAAATTGCTTCCAGTTGTCCTTGAGAACTACAGAACCTCCAGTAGTTCCAGGGCCGGAATGTCCCTCTTGGACCACAGGAGTACCATCTCCCTACCCCCTATAGGCACAGCTAGTTCCCTATGGGGTGCCTATGGGAGCGTAGCAGCACTACCATCGACCCTTCCATCCCTCTCTACGAGCACTCCTGATGTTATGCTTTCCTCAGTTTTCAAGTACCGTTAACCATTACTTCAGTTTTCTTTGTACCTTCCTCAAACTTTTGTATTCAGTTCTACATGTTATGCAATTCTGTTCATTTTTCATTGAATGTTCTCCTCTATGCACGTTAATAAAAATTGTTTGAACGAGAGAACTACAGAACCTCGCCAATCTATGGTATGGAGACGAGGACGGGAAGATGTCTCTGTAGTCCTGTCCTAAAGTGAAAACCATGGCTCCCTCCATAGATACAGTGAAGCGAATGAGTGTTGTTAGCCTAGGATAAGAGGTGTGTTACTGGCAGGGTCACCAGGTGAAAAAAAAAGAAACCAAAAGTAGCCATCACATTGGATAGGCTGAAATATAATTCATTTTCATTTTTGTGATTAGCTACACTTTAACACCCCTTTGCCTTTGTGGGTTGAATTTTGACGTTCCAGTTTTCTCTTGCAATCCAAAAATATAAAGGTAGGTAACTGGCTTCTTCCCAGATATGTTTTCACAATGTGTATGTGCGACTGTGGTAAGGACATTAGATTGTGAGCTCTTTCGTGGGAGAGGATCCAAATTAAATGGATAAGTTCTCCTTGTAAAGTGATGCCAAAAAAATCTCAAGGTTATATACTGGAGTAAATTAAATAAAAATGCATCAGAGAATAATCCAGTGGGGCACATATTCAAATGTATTTAAAAAAAATCAACGCATTTTTTCATGGACTTACAGATACGTAACCTTAATCAACCTTAATTTTTTTATGGAGGGTTGGTAACCTTTATACTCCCTTTAGTCAATGCCAACAGTGTTGAAGTAACAGGTAAAGTCACATACCTGGAAGTAAGGCAACCTGGAGTAGTAGAACACAGCAGAGTGGCATCCTATCAACACTGAAAGCAAGGGAAAAAAAAAACATAAATACACAAACAACTACACGCTGTCAATTTCTGCATATATAAAATTCAGCCAGAATCTTTTAAAAACATAAACCATACAAATATTTATTTCAATTTGACTTTTGATACATTGCTTTCTTTGGTTTTTTTTTTTATTATTTAGTAAAATTTAAGGCCAAATTATGACTAAATAATGTAAACATATTTTTTTACTATTTTTGTTACTAATTATTTTATATTAATATTCACTTGTTCTAAAAATGTATTTAGTGCTGTTGTCTGTACAAAGTACATATCACAGTGCATAATACAGATAATACAATAACTAAACTGATTTCCAAAGTAACATCTGTAAAAAAAAAAAAAAAACACACGATCACCCCATACAAGCTTGTATACTATGTACGAAAATCAAAATATAATTTGGTATCTTAATTTTTCTAGAGGATAGCAATAGCATTTAATCCCGCTGATTATACATCAGCTAACTAATATTTGGAAAAAATAAATAAATAAATAAATAAAAGGTATTAGATAAAGGTATAAAGAAATTAACAAATAGAAAGAAGAAGACGTTCTAATCAAATTTCCTGATCTCAGAAAAATATCTGAACAATATTACAATTAAATAAATATTTCTAAGTAAACTCTTTGTGCAGCTAAAAATTTAAGCTAATCAATAATTCTGTAAACTGGAACTGCTGCATCCACTTAGATCCACATTATTGATTAAGCTAATACAAATAAATATGCATTTAAAATTAAAGAAAATAGTGACAAGTACTTAAAAAACATAATAAAAAAATAAAATAAAGGATGTATAATAGTACTGCTCACACTAATAACAAAATGAATAACCCCAATATTAGGATTACTATATATAAAAGTTGACCAGAAAAAAATAAAGTTTTGGCAAACCTTGCGCTTCTTTAACAGTGTGGTCCACAAACTACTTCTAAATGTAAGAGACTTCTCTATGCCGTAAATAATTTATTAAGCTAACTTGTAGGTCCTTCTATTATATTGAATCTTCACAATTCTCCACTGGAATCCAGGTCACCGACAAGCCACCAAGCCAAGACGTATGTGCTGCACAGATGCAGTAAACAGAGGCGAGAAAATTGGTGGTTGTTTGGGCCGCTGAGAGGATCCCCCATCAAGTATTTACATGTATTGTTATATGTTTAAGATATTTAAACCTCACCACATCCTTCCTAAGGAAGCCGTAAGCTGCCCATATACTTAGCAGACTGGGCCACCCTAGGCTTCTGCTTCAAGTACTGCAATAGTTTTGGTGACGGTCACAGCACTGGACGAATGCCACAAATATGAGTAAGCAGGTAGGTGTTGAATGCCATTATCATGCGATGTATAGAATAAGCACTCATTTAAGCTCTGCATACATGCATAGGTACATAAAGAAGTTTAAGAATATACATAAGGACTCTAATAACGAAAAAAAAAAAAGAAACCTGCAAAACTCTTGTTCCACAGTAGAGCGAAAATCCCTTAAGATTATGATCCCTCAATTTTACTTTGACATATCCCCAGATTAAAATACTATATGGTAATTAAGAAATGAAAGTAACGTATTTTATTTTATTATCTTATATTGCATTCATTTCATTAAAAGGGCATTTCTTTTTTAATTTGTTTATTAGTCGATTGAGGAGAATAAAAACTGAAAAGCCCATGCAGGGGCTAAAACATTTGCAGAAAACAGATCATAGAACAAAGATAATATCCAAAGTAACAACTGAGTACAGACTCCCAGGGGGCCAGTTGGTCAAGATTCCTACCAAAATTGGTGGGTTGCGGGCCAGGTAGGCTACTCCAAGGGGTTGAGGAGTCCTTTTAGGGGAAAAAATAAGTTCAGGGTAGGAAAACATAAGGGGGGCAGAAGAGTGTACAGGGGAAAAGGAGAAGGGAAGGGGAAAAAAGAGTCGGAGAAGAGTCCCCACAAACTGGGGTTCCCACCTGGACGTAGGGTAAAAGGGCATTTCATTCTCTTATGAAACTATCTTCTGATTCTGCTGAAAAGCAGTTCCCAAGGAAGACTTCTACATTCTCATTTCTTTTACATGAAAGAACTTTGAAGCTGGAGATTAGAGATGATATCCAAACACTCACATACAAAGCTGAAATACTTGTGTTTTCAAAAGGGTTTATAACTATTTTACACACCTTGGCTACATTGTGCAACCAGAATGGTGACACTTCTATTACTCCTAATTAAATTTCTATGTATAGCCAACATTTTTATATAGAGTAGGGAAGGGTTGAAACCCCTGCCAGGTTACTTTTTGCTGTCCATTGGGATTTCCATCGGGAAATTTCCAATCACTTCTTGACCCAGTGATGCAACAGGAAGGCAAAGGAAATCTCCAAAAGTGAAGGGAATTCCAGTTTTAGACAGCTATCTCTGGATAAGGTATCCCAATTGGACAATTTCTACTTCCCTCTTGTTCTGGGACAACTCTAAAATTCTGGATTTCCTTCATTTTCTTTTGTGACAATAGTTACCAGTACAACTACAGTGGTAAATCTCCCCAGATAGCAAATAAAACATGACAGAGGGTCTAACTCTTCCATTTCTATCCAAAAGACGAAAAAGTTTTACCTAGTGAAACACTTTAAAGCAGAGTTCCAGGCATTTTTTAAACTTCCCCTCACGTTCGTGATCACTTTCTAATGTCTATTTGGACACTTTTTTTTTTCATCAATGTAAATAGCTTATATTTAGCCAGATTTTGCCACTTCTGCTGTATCTTGCCGCGGCGAGGTACGTCATGTATGCCCGCCCACCAACCCATATGCTCCTGGTATATGGCTGTCATCAATCCCAGGACTATATGCACATGCACGAAATTGGGAAGCGCATGCTGGGTTGCCAGCAGCGCCGTATCCCAGAAGAAGGAACAAGTAGGCTTCAGATGCCCACACTAAAGATGGGAGTGTGCTCCCTGGGGAAAGCAAAGTGAATTTTTTTAAACAGATAATTTATAAAACCTACATTTCATACACATATCATTATGAATAGCATTAGGTGCGACCATCATACTGTAGCTGCTGACTTTTAGTATGAGGACACTTACCTGTCCAGGGATCCAGTGATGTCCTCACCCGAGCTAATTCTACAATCAGCTTCGGCTGCAGGCACCGGCATCTGTAGTAAGGGAAACAGGAAGTAAAGACATGCGGCTTCGCAGCCTGCTTCCTACTGAGCGAGTCGCTTTGTGTCTTGTGAATGGTCCCGTAGTCTTCTACATTTGTGGCCAGAGGGTAAAATTCCCCCTCTTACAAACAACTATAAAAATCATAGGCAGTGCCGGATTACCAAACAGGCACTGGCTTATGGGCCCCATGCAATGTAAGGGCTCTGTGGCAACGGATCATAAACATATTGATTGATCTTGAAAGAAAATAACAATGAAGCTTTCTTAAATTGTTTAAAAAAGATAGAAAAATGAATCAACTCAAACTAATCGTAAACAAAATCTTTACATTAACCACTTGCCGACCAGTCACGTTGACTGTACTGCGGCAAAGTGGCTCGTTCCCGTCCAGCGACGTAGACCTACGTCGATGGACTCCTCCCCTTGTGGGCGGCGCGCGCGCGCCGCCTGGAGGCTTGCTCCCGCTGTATTCAGTTACAGTGTGAGTCGGGCCAGGGGAGGAGCGGCGGTGATTACCGCCGCTCTTCCCCCCGATCGTCGGGGAATCGAGTGTGGAGATCCGCCCGCTTGTGTAAATCTCCTAAGTGACAGACAGGGTCAGATTGCAGGGTTCAGCATAGCTGAACCTGCGATCTGTCCCTGTGTCACTCAGTCACCTCCCCCCACACACGTCAGTAAGCACCAGGCATACATTAACCCCTTGATCACCAATAAAAATTAACCCCTTCCCTGCCAGTGTCATTTTTACAGTAACAGTGCATATGTATAGCACTTATTACTGTAGTAATGTCACTGGTACCCCCAAAAGTGTCAAAAATGTCAGTCAAGGTTTCGATCTGTCCGCCGCAATGTCGCAGTCCCGCAAAAAAAATTGCAGATCGCCGCCATTACTATTTAAAAAAAAACCACCAAAAATGACCAAAATCTTTCCCTTATTTAATAAATGCAATAACTTTTGCGCAAACCAATCAAAATACGCTTATTGCGATTTTTTTACCAAAAATATGTAGCAGAAAACAAATTGGCCTAAAATGATAAAACATTTTGATTTTTACATTTTTTGGGGGGGAATTTCATATAAAAAAATGTGAAAAATATTGGTATTTTTTCAAAATTGTTGCTCTTTTTTTGTTTATAGCGCAAAAAGTAAAAATCGCACAGGTGTTCAAATACCACCAAAAGAAAGCTCTGTTTGTGGGAAAAAAAGGACGTAAATTTTGTTTGGGTATGGTGTTGCATGACCACGCAATTGTTAGTTAAAGTCACACAGTGCCGAATCGCAAAAAGCGGGCCTGGATGTAAGACAGCAAAATCCTCCGGTGGTAAAGTGGTTAAAGACTGTATAGAGAAAAGAATGTATTAATGTAAAATACCCAATAACAAATTAAAGTGCATAAACCAGATACATCAGATTAACACTACAGTTTGTCTCTTAAAAGCTCATCTTCTTTCAGCTGTCAGTTTGAAAAAAATATTGGTGCAACCTATGTGTAATATGCAGTAGTGATGGTTATCTCCATCTAGTGGCTGATGTGTGCCCAGCCTGATTCCTGTCTGCTCTCTCCTCCTTCTGCTATCTGCAATAGTCACTTTTGATAGTTCATGCCAACACCAGGCAATCCCGAAGGACAGTTTCACACCCCCCCCCCCCCTCCCCAAGCACAGAGCATTTGATTGACAGCCTCAGCTATGCATGTTTCCCTATGAGACAGTGTAGAGTGTGATGTGTCAATTGCCTCCATTTATGTGTGACCTCAAAACCCCACTGAGAAATGGTTTGTAAACTGTGCACTTTAAATGGATGTAGAGAAGAAAGGGCTGCAGATAAACAGGCACAACGTATGTAGGAGGATTTGTTTTATCTCTGTGTATCACCTGAGGCTAGTCACTTTACTGGGTACTGTATATGTAAGGAAACATACAAAACAAAAGTGCAGGGCTCTTAACTAAAACAACACAAATAATCTCACCCCAAAATTACTACATGTGCATTTTGGGCAGTGACTTTCTTCATCAACATAGTTCAATAAAATATTTATGTGAAACACAATACAATAGTACATGATAGTGTGTGTGATAGCTTCTGAGTAAGTCCTCAAGGACGCAACTCATTAGGCATGGTGGTCTTGGTGACGTCATCGTGCTAGTTGTTGGAGCCATCTCGGGCTTCAGTCGGGAGGAGTGAGTAGATAATATTGCTGTGGATGCTGCTGAACATAGAATAAAATGCCTGTATATCATTTGCCTTCTGTGAGTGTAATATTTATTTTTGTTTGATAAAGGATGGTTTGCACAGAGAGCACTAGATGTCCCTACAGTATTTATTTTATCTATGAGGAACACTGCCCTTTTGCTGGAAATAGAGAGTTGAGTAAAGCTTGTGTAACAGCCTTGATAATCCTCCGTTTAAAGTGACACATACTGAGGATTGATGCTACCCTCAAGAGGGTTTGACCTCCTATAATCCAAAAGGTCTGTTTATGAGGGTAAGCAACCATTTTGGATTGCGTGGGTTTTGGTAAAAGAATAACCTGGTGGTGTTTGTTTAACCACTTCAATACTGGGCACTTTTACCCCCTTTCTGCCCAGGCCAATTTTCAGCTTTCAGTGCTGTCCTACTTTGAATGACAATTGCGCAGACAAGCAACACATCTATTTTTCTTCTAGTAATATCCTGGTAAAATCCTGTTATGGGGGTGTTTCTCTGCAGCAGGGACTGGAGCACTTGTCAGGATAGAGGAAGAATGGATGGGGGAAAAATGTCGTCAAATTCCTCAGGAAAATCTGCTTCCCTCTGTCAGAAAGTTTTCAATGGGAAGGAGGTTTACCTTCCAACATGACAAATACCCAAAGCACACAGCAAAAATGACCACACAGTAATTGAAAGAGAAAAAGGTGAATATGCTTGCATGGCCTAGTAAGAGCACAGACTTAAACCCCATTGTAAATCTGTAGAATGACATGAAGACTGCAGTCCACAAAGGGTCACTATCAAATTTAACTGAACTTGAGCAGTTCTGCAAAGAAGAGTGGGCAAATATTGCAAAGTCTAGATGTCTAGATGTGTAGTTAGAGACATCTCCCAACAGCACAAAAGCTGTAATTAAAGCAAAAGGGGGTCCAACAAAACACGGACATAAGGGGGTGATCCTTGTTCCAACTCAGTGATTCTGTTTTTTTTTTTCTGACATGTTGGTGTTATATCTTTTACTTGCATGTTATAAGTTGAACTAATAAATACAGCTGGATTAAACAAAAACTATGCAAAGCAACAAAATGTAATTATTTTAAGGGGGGGGGGGGGGGATTCTTTTCTATGCCCACTGTATGTATGGTAAACATTTCTATGGCCAAATGTAAAGTGTTACTAAGCCCAGGACCCTGCATTCACTATATCTGGTCTCCCACAGTACGCAGAACATGGAAATGCAATTATTTTAGTAAATATATTTGGATAAATACCTTTTCTCATCAGCAGTATATAGCAACCTTATGACTTTTATCAGTTCCTAGTAAAGCTTGTAGGAGGAGTTTTCATTTTCCCCTGACCCTCTGTCTAGACATGTTTGGACAGTGCTGATTGGCCCTGTGCTGCTCACCCAAGAAAATATAAATAAAATAAAAAATAAGAATTGCACAGGTGATCAAATACGAACAAAAGAAAGCTCTATTTGAGGGGAAAAAAAGGACGTCAATTTCGTTTGGGTACATCGTCGCACGACCGCACAATTGTCCATTAAAGTCACGCAGTGCCGAATCGCAAAATAGGGCCTGATTGCATAAGTGTGCGCACCCTCTTATAACTGGGGATGTAGCTGTGTTCAGAATTAAGCAATCACACTTAAACTCATGGTAAATAGGAGTCAGTACACAACTGCCATCATTTAAAGTGCCTCTGATTAACCCCATATAAAGTTCAGCTGTTCTAGTAGGTCTTTCCTGACATTTTCTTAGTCGTATACTACAGCAAGAGAGCCATGGTCTGCAGAGAGCTTCCAAAGCATCAGAGGGATCTCATTGTTAAAAGGTATCAGTCAGGAGAAGGGTACAAAAGAATTTCCAAGGCATTAGATATACCATGGAACACAGTGAAGACAGTCATCATCAAGTGGAGAAAATTTGTCACAACAGTGACATTCCCAGGAACTAGACGCCCCTCCAAAATTGATGAAAAGACGAGAAGAAAACTAGTCAGGGAGGCTGCCAAGAGGCCTACAGCAACATTAGAGGAGCTGCAGGAATATCTGGCAAGTACTGGCTGTGTGTTACATGTGACAACAATCTCCCGTATTCTTCATATATCTGGGCTATGGGGTAGAGTGGAAAATGGAAGCCTTTTCTTATGAAGAAAAACATCCAAACTTAAATTTTTCAAAAACACATCTGAAGTCTCCCAAAAGCATGTGGGAAAATGTGTTATGGTCTGATGAAACCAAGGTTGCCATAATTCCAAAAGATATGTTTGGCGCAAAAACAACACTGCACATCACCAAAAGAACACCATACCCACAGTGAAGCATGGTGGTGGCAGCATCATGCTTTGGGGCCATTTTTCTTCAGCTGGAACAGGGGCCATATTGTCAAAGTAAAGGGAATTATGAACAGTTCCAAATACCAGTCAATGTTGGCACAAAACCTTCAGTCTTCTGCTAGAAAGCTGAAAATGAAGAGGAACTTCATCTTTTTGCATGACAACGACCCAAAGCATACATCTAAATCAACAAAGGAAGGGCTTCACCAGAAGAAGAATAAACTTTTAAAAAAGGCCCAGCCAGAGCCCAGACTCGAATCTGATTGAAACTCTGTGGGTAGATCTGAAGAGGGCTGTGCACAGGAGATGCCTTCGCAATCTGTCAGATTTGGAATGTTTTTGCAAAGAAGAGTGGGCAAATATTGCCAAGTCAAGATGTGCCATGCTGATAGACTCATATTCAAAAAGACTGAGTGCTGTAATAACATCAAAAGGTGCTTCAACAAAGTATTCGTTTAGGGTGTGCACACTTATGCAACCATAATATTTTAGTTTTTTTATTTTTACTTCCCTTGTTGTACAGTTTATAGTTCACATTAAAGGTGGAAAAAGTTCTGAAATGATTTATCTTTGTCTTATTTTTTTTTTTACATCACAGAAACCTGACATTTTAACAGGGGTGTGTAGACTTTTTATGTATTAACAGTTTAAAAACTCTTAAGCTTAAAAAACAACTAAAATATAATCACCACAACCAAAGTTTCCATCTAACCCTGGGATCAATGGTTTGCAAACCACAATGACATCAGGTACCTGTATGCTAATACATTTCAAATGCACGGAATTTCTGTATTGTTTTTTTTTATTTCTGAGGGGCAGTGGGGGATGTGGGCTGCCCCTAATATATTTTCTGAGAATTTTTTCTTTTATATTCCGGCAGCAGCTCAATGCGTCTTATACACACTTTGTTTTTCAGTAAATCACTTATTTCAGCTTTCACTTCGGCAAACTTTCATGGTAGCAAGAACGGTGACAAAATTAATTTAACAAAAATCCCTGGATTCATAAGAAACAGAGCACCCCCGCTAACCAAATCTCACTTTAAAAGGATGATTTTTCCTGGTAAACGCACCACACACCTAAGTAATATAATGTTTGTGTTTTATATATACAGGAAAAAACATGTTGTGGTTAGACATATGCAGTTTGTTTCATTCTGAATAAATATTCGGACAAATTTTTCATCATTCGGAGATTCGAATTTATCCGAATCCCCAAATTACAGTACAAACAAACTTTACCGAATTCTCAGAATAACGAAAGGAAATTCGTCCGAATTTCTGAAATTCTAATTGGATTTTCCATTGAATTTACCATTTGAATTGGAACTGTAAACATATTGTTGAAATCAAAGACTGTGCGTGTTATTTGAGTACCATTTCAAAATAATGCTGTTTTTGTTAAGCCAAAGGTGATTTGAAGAATCATTAATTCATTTGATGAAGATTTTTCTTTTGTTCACTTTTCAAGGGTTAAATTGATTAAAAAAAAAAAAAAAAAGTAACCAGTAAAATATAAATATTTAAGAGCATTTGTACTTGACATTATTTTTTATCAGCTGGCTAAAACTTCTGCACAGTATTGTACATAGTAAAATGTTGAAAGTAAGATACTACTTTTATTAATTAGAACACTTTGCATAGTTTGAATAAACGTATTATTAATACAAACAAGCTCAGTGTGTAGAAATAACAATCAGATATTTGGTTACTCAGCTGCCACATTCCAATCGAAAAAAATGTGGTAAGTTCGAAGAATATTCTAAAAATTCATAGAATAAATTCCGAATACAAATTACGAATAGAAATTTAACGTTTCAAAACGGGGGAAAAAAATCGGTAAATTGGAAGAAAATTTGAAAAATACATAGATTGAATTCCGAACACAAGTTGAATGAATCAACCGAATTTAACAAGACGAAATTACTAGATTAACGAATCTAAATTAAACTAAACAAAACAAGATTTATTGTCATGCACATGTCTAGTTATGGTTTACTTGTTTATAGCTTTTTTGTTTTACTTGTTGCATGCCGCAGAGATCCAATGATGATTCAGGCTTGGAGATCCATGTATAGTTCGTGCTGGTATGCCAAGTTTAGTAAAGTGGCTGTAAACCTCAGACATGAAATCTGAACAAAGCATAAATTTCTATAGTGTTTCTTGCCTCTCTCCAAAACACTAGGTGCCAATTCTCTCTCTGAGTCACTTCTAAAAGGTTTTTCTGACACCAAGAGGGGAAAAGGTGACAGGGGAGGGATCAGCACACAGCCTGTGATCGACAGCCACAGCTCTGTTTCTGTATGCTATGATCCTGACAATCAGTTCTCAGATCTCTAGCACAGTGTGTAACCCCCTACTTTGTAAGTCTGTAGAAAATCAATTTAATCTCTGAATTTTACAAGGATGTACTGCACAAATGGCTGCAAATAAACAGGTACAACTTATGTAGGAGGATTGGTTTCCTCTCTGTGTATCATCTGAGGCCAGCCTCTTCACTGGGTATAGGGATGCATTTGCAACCACTTAAAAGCTGAGCTTTCCTTACAAATTAGGAAATGCATTGGAACCAAGCAACTGTTTTTATATTTGCTTCCTGTTGTTCCCTATCACAGCTAGACTCAGACGGGGGAAGAGGGGCAGAATTATGAGCCAATCAAGCTCTACTATTCTGTAGAGCAGTGGTCTTCAAACTGCGGCCTGGGGGCCAGATACGGCCCTTTGCTTTCTTTTACCTGGTCCTTGGGGCACTATTTCATCCACTGATAGCAACAATGGGGCACTATTCTCCCCACTGACACCAATAAAGGGGGCACAATTCCTCCCAATGACACCAATGATTGGACACAATTCCCACTTATGACACCAACGATGGGTCCCAATGACATCAATGATGGGGCACAATTCCTCTAAACTACATCAGCGATGGGTCCCAATGACATCAATGATGGGGCACAATTCCTCTCAATGGCATCAACGATGGGGCCCAATGACATCAATGATGGGGCACTCTTACTTACACTAATAATAGGGAGCATTTACTCTCACTGAAACAATGGCACATTCTTTTTTCCCAATGGCCACAGTCTGGCCCTCCTAAAGTCTGAAGGACAGTAAACTGGTCCATTATTTAAAGTTTGGAGACCCCCGTTGTAGAGTGATGTCAATCCTAAAGTAGCTAGTTGCTTTTAGCAGGCTTAAGGGCTTTTAATGTGATCTACAAGGTAGGTGAAGCACCTACTTTATATATCTACCTGTGGTTTACTTCAAACGACAACTTCAGGCATTTTTAATAGGTCCCTCAGCAGCATTCTCATGCTAACCAATCCCTCCCAATCTCTGCCAGAAGCATACCAAACCCTTCAAGATTTTAGCAAAGTCTCTTACTATAGACTGAACGCATTCAAATCTTCCATTCTTGATTTGGGGGTTGGGCCTGATGTCAAACGATATCTTCGACTCTCAGTACCCATCCCGTGGGTGTCCGATAGCATACACTACCGGGGCATTGATATTACGGCAAAACCATCAGCGCTACTCCCCACCAATCTTAAACAAAATCAATACTGAACTCAAGCGCATAGGCTCCATGGAGCTTGCCTGGTGCGGTAAATTAGCTGCTTACAAAATGTTCATACTCCCCCAAATCTTGTATCTCTTCAGGAATCTTCAGATTTTGTTCCCAGCTACTAGCCTCTCCCTACTGACTCGATCCGACATGGTGCGCTATCTCAGTATTGACCAAACGCAAACAGCTGGGTGGAGCGGGAATGCCTGACCTTTCGACTTATTACTGGGCATCTATCTTGACCCAAACCTGTAATTAACTTTCAAGTCCAACCCCCCCCCCCCCCCCGTTATGGGTTGACTTAGAAGCACGCATAGCCCCTATCTCTGACCTTCGTCTGCTACTCCTTAGTGACAGATGGATCAGCTGGGATTTCAAACCACTCACTCTGCCAATGCAAGCATCCCTTTGTGTGTAGCGTCGGCCTACCATAACTCAAAACCAACTCGATGTCCTCCCAACCACGCAAGTTCCAGTGACCTTATTAACTAGGTTAATTTCCGACCTCCCCATAGGTTCTCTCCATAAGTGGGGCCTACATGACATTTCACAATTTTCTCTGCCCTAATACAAACCTACAACCTCCCATCACCATTGTACTACACTATCACCCGCATACTCTATTTTCTGACTGACCACCCCCTTAAAGACCTGATTGTTGACAGAAAGATCTGGGCACAATTCACAGATCCTCCGCTTAAACCTAGTGGGGTCTCCTTTTATTACGACATTTTGCTGAACAATAACACATTTCTTAAAACACCCCCTTATTGCTTTTCTGTAACTTGTTATCTTGAGACATCATTTTCACACATGGATTGGCCACCACAGAGTCCAAAACTTAACCCCACTGAGAATCTTTGGGATGTGCTGAAGACTTTGCGCAGTGGTCCGACTCTCCCATCATTTGGTGAAAAATGAATGCAACACTGGACGGAAATAAATTTTGCGACATTGCAGAAGCTTTTCGAAACAATGCCACAGCGAATGCGTGCCACAATCAAAGCTAAAGCAGGTCCAACAAAATATTATTAGAGTGTGTGACCTTTTTGTTTGGTGGCGACTTTTTTTATTTGACCGGGCAGTGTATATGCCTAATGCTACAGGCTTGGAGTGGGTCTGTCTGTGGTATTGGAATCATGCATCAGCGTTTGATCTGAAGTTTATTCAATACATGTTCCTGTGAGGGAGGGTCTGGGAGGGAGGGAGGGAGGGAGGGCAAGAGACTGTGTTCCAAATAACTGACCTCCTCTGGACCAGAAACTTCTGTGTGCATGCCTACAGGACTGTATATTGAATGCACTGGTGTGAGGGAGGTGAAGAGCCCTATATACATTTTTGTGGGGACAATCTGTGTACTATCACTCTACCTCCTCTGGACCACAAGTGGCAGTGTCAATCATTTTTATTCACAGTTCATATTTCTTTGGATCATGGAGAAATGAAGTTGATTTTTGGATATTTTTAGCATGACCTTACCACTTACATCCAAGTGACCATTCGCTGCTTGAATTATTTATTCCTACTCCAAGCCCCCTTTTTACAAATATGTATGGTAGATCTTTTCTGGAAATAATAGATCATGACAAGTATGACGAAGACTTTCTAGGACAAACCTGTTTGGTTTATGTGAGATGATCGTCCTTACAGTTGCAACCTTTACTTTCTATGGTATTGCAGGAAATCTATATGTTTGATGGATGGCCATGTAGCATAATATGAAATGGATGTATAGATAGTATAATTATTAGCAATTAGTCCAGTAATTGTACATTTTGATGTATATGAGCAAATTTACAGGAGCAGGCTAGCTGGAATTAGATTTTAACATGTATAGCACTGCCCCCTAGAGGACTGCTGAGAATTGCACTTTCTGGATTCCCCTGGGTTACCCGTAGCAACAGTCTGTGGAAACCTATCACTTTAAATGCTTGGCTCAGACAATGAATAGTCCAGGGGATGTTGTTTTTTTGTGTTTTATTTAGAACTGGGATAGGAGAAGGGAAGAGTGGGATACTCCAACTATGAACTATGCCACCAATCTGAGGACAACTGACTGTAGTGTGTGCGGCAAGGCCGCTGCTTCACCTGCTTCACCTGCTTCACCTTGCCACTGAATTGAAGCTAGAAAGTATGATCCTGTTTAACTTACTCTTCATGGTCTAACTTGGCACCCCCTTTCTCACTTGCTGTGTGTGCTGAACTCCTGTCCACTGACACTCCACTGGAGCGGTCCCCTTCCTAGGCAAACCCCTGGCAAGCTTCCCGGTACTCACGGACACTTTCTTTTTCCCAAGGTTGCTCTGCCTCCAACTCCATTTGTCAGCTTTCCTGGACCTCCTGGCTCAGCTCCATACTCCTGGTTCACTAGGCCGACCGCCTATGACCACCTTCCACAGCAAACAGGAGGAGAGACAGCCGTCACCCTCCTCCTGGGACCTGGCTTCCCGCCCAAAGACACCCTGTCACATGTGCCCTTGGCTTTTATAACATATCCCAGGATGCACCACTGAATGTGCCACCCCACTGGGTTATTAACAAAGCCTGTATGTCACTAGCTGGGTTTCCTCCACTGTCCAACAGGCTCCCCTCTTGGATACAGTGGGGACACTCCCTCAGCCCAGATGAATCACACAGGGACGCATGCAACAGGCATAACTACTGATCAGGCTCCCCTGATAAGCAGATGGAGCAGGCTATGTTTTACCTGCTACTCCCCTGTTAAGCAGGCAGAGCAAACTACTATCTCTTCCTAGCACCTATCTAGGAGGCTGCTACACATGTTTTGTAATATGTGTTATATATGTGGATTTTACTTTTCTACAATAAAGGCAAGTTAATATGCAGATGGTAGTAGCTGCACATTTACCACCCTACCCTCTGTTCTTCATATCTCCATTTGAGGATTTATAATATCTATAATAAAAGGGTATTTACAGAATTAATGTTTAAGATAAAAATTGTTTTTATCTATAATACATACAGTAGGTAGAGTGGAGCTTATATCCATTTTGGAATGTGAGTATGTTCTAATACTAATCAGTACCAGTTTGCAAAAGTGTATTTGCTTTGATAGAATAAATCACCTCTAACGTCCTACATTTGGATGTTATGGCATTGTGTAAAGCTATTAGAATAGTTTCTTACATTTTAAAATGGGGTGTCTCGAGACTGTCCATAATTTTAAAGGTTGACAAACACTGATCTATACCCAGGTAACGAAACCTATTCATAAGTTGTAATGGACAGTCAGGAGGTAAACTAAAACCAGGGCTTGGATCTTTCAGAAAGACATAAGATTTAGTGCAGTTAACCTTAAAACCAGAGTATTGGCCAAAATGCTGAATTAAAGTGATTGTAAAGTCTCATTTTTTTTCCTATAAAAATAACAAACATGTTATACTTACCTGCTCTGTTGCAGTGGATTTGCACAGAGCAGCCTAGATCCTCCTTTTCTCGGGTCCCTCTTCTGTGATCCTGGCCCCTCCCTCCTGTTGAGTGCCCCCACAGCAAGTAGCTTGCTATGGGGGCACCGAGCCGAATCACAGCTCCATGTGTCCATTCAGACATGGAGCCCTGACCCGGCCCTGCTCCTTCTCTCTCCTGAATGGCTAGCTGACTATGATTGACAGCAGCGGCAGCCAATCAGGGGGGCTGAGACACTCATGGAAATTGCTGGACAGAGAGGGACCTCAGGTAAGTGTTGGGAGGGGGGGGCTGCTGCACCCTGAAGGCTTTTTATTTTAATGTATCTTAATGTACAAAATGCATTAGGATAAAAAACCTTTTGACTTTACAACCCCTTTAACCATAGGACTTGTGGGATGGTAGATTGCAGATCAGAAAGTTACAGTAACATATCATCAGTGTATAATGAAATATTTATGTACAGGTTTAGTGCAATATTTCATACCCCCCCCCCCCCCCCCACACACACACACACCCAAAAGAGGGCTGCAAAACGTTTTTATATTTTAGAGGCTCTATCCCTATGCTCAGCATGGCACTATGTTGTCTCTGACTGTGTCTCAGAAGATAGCTTTCTTTTCAAGAAGCATCTTTTAATTTCATAGCTGTGGTCAACATCAGTTGAATGCTTTAAACACAGGAAATAAAATTTGACACTCATTGCTCTTATTAGTCTTATTAAACTGGGAGGAGGAGGGTAAGTATAGCTAATCAGGTTATTTCGCAGGTGCTTACAGGAAACGCGCTGACAGGAGGAGATCACAATGAGCAGAGCAATGGAACATTGGCATGCTGCTGCTTTTTCAGCATCATGTCAGCAGGCTTAGGGTAGTGTCATTGACCAAACTGAGATAAAGAACATGACTGTGCTGCCTAGCAGATGTCTGGATCACAAGACTGGCTAAACAAAATTACAAATCTTGTAGCAGGTAAAAAGTTTACAGATACCTTTTTTAGCTAAGGTTCAACTTTAATAATAATGATGTCAAATTTTACAAAACTCCTGTTGATCTCTGAAACAGTTTGTTGGTTATTATACCCTTTCCCACATAAACTTCCTGTCTAAATGAGCAGCAAGACGGTGACCAAGGACAAGGCGCAGTGTAATGTGTGTGGTGTGATGCTTCAGTGAAGCCACAAATGTGACCACAAAACAGAAAAGTGACATTTTGAGTTACTTTGTAACATCTTACCTAGAATAATTAATTTAAGTTAAAGTATATCTAAAGCCAAAAATCCAAAATGTTATATATTGCAGCTAACAGTCCTTAGAAGTGGTGACTGCATTCATTTTTATTTTCTCAGAATTGTTTTCCCTTTATTTCCACCTGGTATACCTGTATACAGTGCTGTATCTTGGCCTAGGCCGACAAGGCCCAGGCCTAGGGCGGCACTTTGCAGGGGGGCAGCAAAAAAGCTGCACGCCTCATAAGAAAAAACTAGCCTCCTCTCGACTTCCACACAAAAAGGGTCCCTGCCGGCTTGCGCTACACTTTCAGTTTAGTGCCAGTATATGGGACAAATTGGGCCAGGGGGCAGGGTCCAGGAGCCAAATCAGTCTGACACCCCCATAAAGCAGTCACACTGCTACCTGCAGGTATGATAGGCTGCACTAATGGGCACTGATAGGCTACACTGGTGGCCACTGATGGGGCTGTACTGATGGCCACTGATGAGGCCACACTGATATGCTGCACTGATAAAGCTGCACTAATGGGCAGTAATGAGGCGGCACTAATGAGGCTGAATTTATGGGAACTGATAGGGCTATGCTGATGGGCACCGATAGACTGTGGTTGTGGTCTGTGGTGTACATATGACAGAGCGGGTCATAAACCGGAAAGGGGTGTGGCCTTTACAGGAAGGGGTAGGTCATATTTAAATTAGGGGGTGCACAAACTTAGTCAGGCCTAGGGCAGCACAAAACCTAAATACACCACTGCCTGTATATACCACGTTTCCTGTCCCAGGATAGCTATTCTCTCTTGATTTGGACTACAAACATATCTTCCTCTCTTTATCTCCATTATATAGGAGGTAGGGAAATTTGTAGTTTGCAGTAGATAGATTTGAAGGTAAATAATATTGATTGAGCTTTCAGTTCAAGTTTCAGGAAGTGACAAGGACATTGCATTTCTGGTAAGATCAACAGGTATGTTCTGTTCTTGTTGAAAATGAACACTAAGGCAGCTGCCACATCAAAGGACTGGTAAGCTGCAGTATATTAAAGTTTTGTTCTTGGGTAGGTGCTTGGAGATGAATACAAGCACTGGCTATCAATGCAGCCATCTCCTTGCTAGCTGCATTGTTGGACAGCTATGTGGGAACAACATCCTGTCGAGACACAAAGCTATAAAAACCTTTCCGAACTTTGGCTCCTCTTTTCCCAGCCTTCTGGAGTGTTGACATACTGTATTTGTGCTCACGGGTGCGTGTGCCGTGTTGCATGGCTTACTATGCGGAACTGACATATTATTTTCCATTATTATATATTATTTATATTAACGGCGCACGGCGGGCCGGTACGCAGGCAGCCTCAACTCTGCAGCCACAAGGACCGGAGCAGCTCTTCCCTCAGAGGGCAGGTGAGGAAGCCTTTTCAATGGTTAGCAGTGCCCCTGAGCTTGTTACACCCACTAACATTAATGTGTCACAGCCTAGAGTCCTTCCTGTTAGTGGGGTGGATAGGAGAACTAAACATTCCATGCCCCACACTTCTGCTATTACTAATTTGTTCCAAGGGTTTTTATCTGATTTTAGATCTCTTATTGAAGCCTCTAGCTCAAGTTTGTCAGCTAGTGCTGTCCCTACTGCACAGATTTCTCCCTCACCTCTTGACGTTTGGGCGCCATCTAGTGGCGGTTTAGAGGTAAGCACTCAGCCAAATAGTGTCAATTCTGATATTTCCAATTCTCTCCTATTGGCCAGATCTCAGAATTTGCCCGAGACCTGCTTAAAAGAGCCACTTACCTGTAAACTATCTCCATTAGGCTTTCACCTGTCCGAAGCTGTGAAAGAAAAAATTTGGCAGGGAAGTTTCGTAGACATGCTGTCTCTCTTGCCTTCAGTTAAGGACTTTGCGTCCAAGAGTGACAAGAGGGAAGATGATGAGAGAAGGCGCCCTGTTACCAAATCTTTCAACAATTGGTTGCAGTCTTTCTTCATTTATGCAGCCGTGATGTGTGAAAAGTTCCCTAACAAGAGCATAGGACTTTTCCAGCATCTCAACATAATTCTAGAGGCTTATAAAAATTTTGGCGGTGCTTCGTGGTTTAACTACAATGTAGCCTTCCGCCAGAAATTAGCAGTACAGCCAACATTGAAATGGGGAGTGAAAGATGTCAGCTTGTGGCTTGACCTTTTTCTTCCCCAAAGGTCAATTTTCAATAGACCAAATTTCACCGGACAGCAGCCCCAACCTTCCACGTCCAACTTTAATTTTAGAAAAGGGGTGTGCTTCAACTATAATGAGTCCCAATGTAAGTGGCCCGGGTCTTGCAAGTACAGGCACGAGTGTGCCTTTTGCTCTGGGTCGCACCCCATTGCAAAATGCTTTAAGAGAATGCAGGGGGGACAGTCTTCCGGAAATATTCCGAAGGGCCACAACCCCGGTGAAGCTCAGCGCCATGCTACCATGGCTTCAGCTGTACCCCGACAGGGTGAAGGCCACCCTTCTAATTGAGGGTTTTAGCGAAGGTTTTGCTTTGCCCAAATTGTCTGGCCCCGGGTGTAAGATAGTGGCAAATTTAAAGTCTGTGGTTAGCTTAGAAAATGTAGTAGCAGAGAAGATTGCTAAAGAACTAGAATTGGGTAGATTTGCTGGTCCTTTTTCTCTCCCCCCTTTCTACAATTTCAGGATATCCCCATTAGGAATAGTCCAGAAGAAGGAACCCAATACCTACAGGCTTATCCATCATTTATCATTCCCTTTTGGGGAGTCGCTCAATGATGAGATAAGCAATGATTTGGCTACAGTACAATATGCGTCATTTGATGATGCTTTAATTAAATTGAGAAGGCTGGGTAGAGGCGTTTTGATGGCCAAAACTGATATTAAATCTGCATTTCGCCTATTACCGGTACACCCTGATTCTTTCAATTCTTTGGGTTTTTTCTTTCTAGGTAAATATTATTTTGATAGGTGTCTCCCTATGGGGTGTTCGTTATCTTGTTTTTATTTTGAATATTTTTCCAAGTATTTGGAATGGGTTTTTTCTTTTAAATGTAATTCTGATGATACTGTCCACTATTTGGACGATTTCTTATTCCTAGGTAAAGGGGGGTCTCTGGATTGTTTGGGCCTATTAAATACTTTCTTTGATATGTGTGAACAATTCGGAATCCCTTTGGCGCATGAGAAGACAGCTTGGCCTTCGACATGCGTCCAGTTTCTAGGCATCACCATCGATTCCGTGAATATGGAGTTTAGGCTGCCACAGGAGAAGGTATCAAAATTGAAGGTATGTCTGTTGATGATGGTACGCAGGCGTAAGGTATGTCTGAAAGAAGTACAGTCTCTGCTGTGTTTGTTAGCTTTCGCTTCTAGGGTCATTCCCTTAGGCAAGTTATTTTCAAGAAAATTGTACACAGCCATTTCAGGTCTAAAATCTCCCACTGCCCATATTAGATTATCACACGAAATCAGGGAGGATATGTTAGTGCGGGTCCAATTTTTGATACATTTTAATGGCAGAAATGTTTGGCAAGAAGATTTTATTCTTGACAAGGATTTCTGTCTCTTTACAGATTCGGCTGGTTCGGTAGACTTCGCCGCTATTTGGCGCACCCATTTGTGCGCCGACTACTGGTGTAATAGGTGGGTGCAACTAGGATATACCCGCAATAGCGTGTTGCTGGAGTTCTTTCCTATAATGGTGGCACTGGAAATCTGGGGTAATCACTTTAGGAATAAACGCATCTTAGTTAGAACGGACAATAGGGGGGTGATGTTTGCAATAAATTGCTTATCTTCTAAATCCCCCCCTGTAATTGCGTTGCTAAGGTACCTCGTATCCAGATGCTTACAATAAAACATATGGATCAAGGCTACGTTCGTCCCCGGCAGAGATAATGTTTTGGCAGATTCTTTGTCTCCCCTGCAGATGGAGCACTTTTTTCTGCTGTTTCCGGAAGCGGACAAGGAGAGTTTTCGGTACCCGGCGCACCTGTGGAACATAATTTAAATGTAATCTCCCGTAATATTATGAGTTCTTTAGCCCCTTCTACCATCGCCGGATATCAATCGGCATGGTCTCTTTGGTTATCCCACCTGGCATTGTTAAGGGAACCTCCAGAGAATTTTTCTGAGCGCTTAGTTTTATTATTTTTGAATTCACTATTTCAGAAAAAATATTCTTGGGCACACATTAACAAGATATTAGCTGGGGTGTCATTTTTTGCCAAGCTAAGAAATTTCCCTCCTTGTTCCTCATTTTTCACAGTGCGACAAGCTTTGAAGGGTTATCGCAAGGATAATTTTCAGCCTGATTGTAGGAAACCTATTACTATCAACATATTGACTATGCTATGTATGGTTTCCCGATCAGTGTGTTACTCCGTGTATGAGTCGGTCCTGTTTAAGGCGGCCTTTTCCTTAATGTTTTTTGCGGCACTAAGGATATATGAACTGGTGCCCGCTGGCAGCCTGCGAGATTCGGGGCTATTACAATCTGATGTTGTATTATATACTGACTATATTAGTATTTTAATACGCTTTTCTAAAACTGATCAATTAGGGGTAGGCAAATGGATACAATTGCACAAGTTCAGAGATTCTGCTATATGTCCTGTACGCTTACTGAAGGATTTCATGGCTATACGTTGTTCAGGTTCAAGTTTTTTGTTTACACACCAAAGGGGTAAAGCATCAACCAAATATCAGTTTAATGCAGTACTCAAGAAATGTTTAACGAATTTAAACTTAGAAAAGGAAAAGTTGACATCGCATTCCTTCCGGATTGGCGCAGAATCTGCCAGGTTGGGTCTAGATGAGCAGTTGTTGAAAAAGCTTGGTAGATGGAAATCTAATGTTTACCAATCATATATTCGCCCTGATTCTTTTTATTAACGTTCTAGGGCTCAGGGTTGCGGTATGGATCATCGGCCACTCCTTTGTGCATTGGGCACGAGCAAGAGCTAGGAGGAGAACATACGGCGAAAGCATTAATCTGGATCCTAACCATTTCGAAGTTCACTGGTTTAGTAAGAGGGGAATGCTATGGTCCGAGTTTCGTGCAGAGGTTTTTAGATTACTCCAATTCCTTTCCCCTCCTGATGTGCTCAATGTACATCTTGGGGGAAACGACGTGGGTAAGGCTAAAACGCTAGATCTAATTTATGCTATTAGGGATGATTTACAACTTATTAAGTTATCTTATCCTCAGTAGTGATGTCGCGAACCTAAAATTCGCCGTTCGCGAACGGCGAACGCGAACATCGGCAAATGTTCGCGAACCGGCGAACCGGGCGAACCGCCATAGACTTCAATAGGCAGGCGAATTTTAAAACACACAGGGACTCTTTCTGGCCACAATAGTGATGGAAAAGTTGTTTCAAGGGGACTAACACCTGGACTGTGGCATGCCGGAGAGGGATCACGCAAAAAAAAGTTCTTAAAAATTATAATTTTTTGATAGAGAGCCAATTATTGGAAAAATTAAAAAAAAATAAAAATAAAACATTTCTTTGGATTTAGCATCTGGGGGGTCTAAAAAGTGTACCTGTGAAGTTTCAGCTCTGTAGCATGTCCAGAACCCCTAAAAAACAGCATTTGTCTTATATTTTCAGGAATATGGCTTCTCTGCGGCTGGCTTTTTCTCTTGCAGGCATTTATCGGGCATTTTTTTAGGCAGGCATGTCATTTTTTGTATTTAGTGTCTGGGGGGTCTAAAAAGTGTACCTGTCAAGTTTCAGCTCTGTAGCATGTCCAGAACCCCTAAAAAACAGCATTTTTCTTATATTTTCAGGAATACGGCTTCTCTGCGGCTGGCTTTTTCTCTTGCAGGCATTTAGCGGGCATTTTTTTAGGCAGGCATGTCATTTTTTGTATTTAGTGTCTGGGGGGTCTAAAAAGTGTACCTGTGAAGTTTCAGCTCTGTAGCATGTCCAGAACCCCTAAAAAACAGCATTTTCCTTATATTTTCAGGAATATGGCTTCTCTGCGGCTGGCTTTTTCTCTTGCAGGCATTTAGCGGGCATTTTTTTAGGCAGGCATGTAATTTTTTGTATTTAGTGTCTGGGGGGTCTAAAAAGTGTACCTGTCAAGTTTCAGCTCTGTAGCATGTCCAGAACCCCTAAAAAACAGCATTTTTCTTATATTTTCAGGAATACGGCTTCTCTGCGGCTTGCTTTTTCTCTTGCAGGCATTTAGCGGGCATTTTTTTAGGCAGGCATGTAATTTTTTGTATTTAGTGTCTGGGGGGGTCTAAAAAGTGTACCTGTGAAGTTTTAGCTCTGTAGCATGTCCAGAACCCCTAAAAAACAGCATTTTTCTTATATTTTCAGGAATATGGCTTCTCTGCGGCTGGCTTTTTCTCTTGCAGGCATTTAGCGGGCATTTTTTTAGGCAGGCATGTAATTTTTTGTATTTAGTGTCTGGGGGGTCTAAAAAGTGTACCTGTCAAGTTTCAGCTCTGTAGCATGTCCAGAACCCCTAAAAAACAGCATTTGTCTTATATTTTCAGGAATATGGCTTCTCTGCGGCTGGCTTTTTCTCTTGCAGGCATTTATCAGGCATTTTTTTAGGCAGGCATGTCATTTTTTGTATTTAGTGTCTGGGGGGTCTAAAAAGTGTACCTGTCAAGTTTCAGCTCTGTAGCATGTCCAGAACCCCTAAAAAACAGCATTTTTCTTATATTTTCAGGAATACGGCTTCTCTGCGGCTGGCTTTTTCTCTTGCAGGCATTTAGCGGGCATTTTTTTAGGCAGGCATGTCATTTTTTGTATTTAGTGTCTGGGGGGTCTAAAAAGTGTACCTGTGAAGTTTCAGCTCTGTAGCATGTCCAGAACCTCTAAAAAACAGCATTTTTCTTATATTTTCAGGAATATGGCTTCTCTGCGGCTGGCTTTTTCTCTTGCAGGCATTTAGCGGGCATTTTTTTAGGCAGGCATGTAATTTTTTGTATTTAGTGTCTGGGGGGTCTAAAAAGTGTACCTGTCAAGTTTCAGCTCTGTAGCATGTCCAGAACCCCTAAAAAACAGCATTTTTCTTATATTTTCAGGAATACGGCTTCTCTGCGGCTTGCTTTTTCTCTTGCAGGCATTTATCGGGCATTTTTTTAGGCAGGCATGTAATTTTTTGTATTTAGTGTCTGGGGGGTCTAAAAAGTGTACCTGTGAAGTTTTAGCTCTGTAGCATGTCCAGAACCCCTAAAAAACAGCATTTTTCTTATATTTTCAGGAATATGGCTTCTCTGCGGCTGGCTTTTTCTCTTGCAGGCATTTAGCGGGCATTTTTTTAGGCAGGCATGTAATTTTTTGTATTTAGTGTCTGGGGGGTCTAAAAAGTGTACCTGTCAAGTTTCAGCTCTGTAGCATGTCCAGAACCCCTAAAAAACAGCATTTGTCTTATATTTTCAGGAATATGGCTTCTCTGCGGCTGGCTTTTTCTCTTGCAGGCATTTATCAGGCATTTTTTTAGGCAGGCATGTCATTTTTTGTATTTAGTGTCTGGGGGGTCTAAAAAGTGTACCTGTGAAGTTTCAGCTCTGTAGCATGTCCAGAACCCCTAAAAAACAGCATTTTTCTTATATTTTCAGGAATATGGCTTCTCTGCGGCTGGCTTTTTCTCTTGCAGGCATTTAGCGGGCATTTTTTTAGGCAGGCATGTAATTTTTTGTATTTAGTGTCTGGGGGGTCTAAAAAGTGTACCTGTCAAGTTTCAGCTCTGTAGCATGTCCAGAACCCCTAAAAAACAGCATTTTTCTTATATTTTCAGGAATACGGCTTCTCTGCGGCTTGCTTTTTCTCTTGCAGGCATTTAGCGGGCATTTTTTTAGGCAGGCATGTAATTTTTTGTATTTAGTGTCTGGGGGGGTCTAAAAAGTGTACCTGTGAAGTTTTAGCTCTGTAGCATGTCCAGAACCCCTAAAAAACAGCATTTTTCTTATATTTTCAGGAATATGGCTTCTCTGCGGCTGGCTTTTTCTCTTGCAGGCATTTAGCGGGCATTTTTTTAGGCAGGCATGTAATTTTTTGTATTTAGTGTCTGGGGGGTCTAAAAAGTGTACCTGTGAAGTTTCAGCTCTGTAGCATGTCCAGAACCTCTAAAAAACAGCATTTTTCTTATATTTTCAGGAATATGGCTTCTCTGCGGCTGGCTTTTTCTCTTGCAGGCATTTATCAGGCATTTTTTTAGGCAGGCATGTCATTTTTTGTATTTAGTGTCTGGGGGGTCTAAAAAGTGTACCTGTCAAGTTTCAGCTCTGTAGCATGTCCAGAACCCCTAAAAAACAGCATTTTTCTTATATTTTCAGGAATACGGCTTCTCTGCGGCTGGCTTTTTCTCTTGCAGGCATTTAGCGGGCATTTTTTTAGGCAGGCATGTCATTTTTTGTATTTAGTGTCTGGGGGGTCTAAAAAGTGTACCTGTGAAGTTTCAGCTCTGTAGCATGTCCAGAACCCCTAAAAAACAGCATTTTTCTTATATTTTCAGGAATATGGCTTCTCTGCGGCTGGCTTTTTCTCTTGCAGGCATTTAGCGGGCATTTTTTTAGGCAGGCATGTAATTTTTTGTATTTAGTGTCTGGGGGGTCTAAAAAGTGTACCTGTCAAGTTTCAGCTCTGTAGCATGTCCAGAACCCCTAAAAAACAGCATTTTTCTTATATTTTCAGGAATACGGCTTCTCTGCGGCTGGCTTTTTCTCTTGCAGGCATTTATCGGGCATTTTTTTAGGCAGGCATGTAATTTTTTGTATTTAGTGTCTGGGGGGTCTAAAAAGTGTACCTGTCAAGTTTCAGCTCTGTAGCATGTCCAGAACCCCTAAAAAACAGCATTTTTCTTATATTTTCAGGAATATGGCTTCTCTGCGGCTGGCTTTTTTTCTTGCAGGCATTTAGCGGGCATTTTTTTAGGCAGGCATGTCATTTTTTGTATTCAGTGTCTGGGGGGTCTAAAAAGTGCACCTGTCAAGTTTCAGCTCTGTAGCATGTCCAGAACCCCTAAAAAACAGCATTTTTCTTATATTTTCAGGAATACGGCTTCTCTGCGGCTGGCTTTTTCTCTTGCAGGCATATATATCAGTGGTGGGTGGGCAGTGGCACAGTACACTCTCTGTGGACCTGACAGCAGTCACTGGCACCCAGGCAACTGCAATTTAAAAAATATATATATATTTTTTTACTTTGCAAGCTGCTGTGCCACTTTATATATCAGTGGTGGGTGGGCAGTGGCACAGTACACTCTCTGTGGACCTGACAGCAGTCACTGGCACCCAGGCAACTGCAATTAAAAAATATATATATTTTTTTTTACTTTGCAAGCTGCTGTGCCACCTTATATATCAGTGGTGGGTGGGCACACAGTGGCACTGCAGTGGGCACAGTACACTCTGTGGACCTGACAGTAACTGGCAGCCCAGGCAACTGCAATAATAAAAAATAATTTTTTTTTTCAATTTATTGCAACAAGATGCTGTGCCACCGTATATATATCAGTGGTGGGCAGTGCACTGCAGTGGGTACAGTGCACTCTGTGGACCTGACACAGCACTCACTGCAATTATGACAGAGGAAAAAAAAAATATTTTTTAAAATGCAAGGTACTGTGCCTGTGCCACCCGAAATGAGTGTGGTGTGCACACAGTACAGTCTGTGGTGGGTCTGTGGCCTCTCACACACAGCGGGCAGGCAACTGCAGTGTACAATAGATATATATAGATATATATATAAGGAAAAAACTCTATTACCTTACCAGCCCTTAAAAGGGCTTTTGGGGACACTATATATATATATATATATATATATATATGTATATATATAAATAAAAAAATCCTCAATTACCAGCCCTTAAAAGGGCTTTTGGGGACACTAGATAGATATAGATATATATATATATATATATAAGAAGAAACAACTCAATTACCAGCCCTTAAAAGGGCTTTTGGGGACGCTAGGTATATATATATATATATATATATATATATATATATATATATATATATATATATAAAAAAAAACCCACAAATACCAGCCCTTAGAAGGGCTTTTTGGGGTGCTGATATTACAGCAGTAGTGGACCAAGAACACTGCAAGACCAGGAACACTGACTAACTGTCCCTAGCTTAACAGCAGCAGCAGCAGCAGCAGCAGCAGCTCTCTCCCTACTCTCACTACACACACTGCTTCAGAATGATCTAAGATGGATGCTGCCCTTGCTTATTTACAGGAGGTGGGAGGGTGTGGGAGGGAGGTATGCTGATTGGCTGGAAATGTGTCTGCTGACTGTAAAGTTCAGGGTCAAAGTTTGCCTCAATGATGTCTTATGGGGGGCGGACCGAACATCGCATATGTTCGCCGGCAGCGGCGAACGCGAACATGCTAAGTTCGCCGGGAACTGTTCGCCGGCGAACAGTTCTATACATCTCTAATCCTCAGATGGTGTTAGTTTTTTCAGAGATAATTCCTAGGTTAGCATGGTTCAAGCATGGCTATTTAAAGCCGCTCGAAAAAAATTAGAAAAAGAATAAACAGGGCATTAGAGAAATTGCTGCGTACCGCAGGTCTTTCCTCTTTTAGACATTCGGAGCTCGAGGGAGGCATTAGTAGGCTCTACAGATATGATGACACCCACTTGTCCGACATAGGTCTGGACATATTTAATGCCAACTTAGGGACTTGCGCTGAAGAGGCCGCGCGGTGGGATTGTGCCAGGCGGGCGTAAGCCACCTGCCTTTTGGATAATTATTTTGAAGTGTTAATTTTGTGTATGGCAACCTGGGTCGTGGTGACTGGGTTGTTCACAATATTTTGTATCAATATTTAAAAAAGTTATTGGTTAATTTATATAAATAATAAACGGCCGCGGCCTCTTTAATTTCCAACTTTAAAATATTGTGGTGTCATTTATTTATTTTAGTTTAAGCTTATTTATTTATCCAGGAAATCCTGTCTACTACCCCATCATATAAGGTATTAGCTACAAGTGTCAGTTCTCTGTAGCCAGCGATCCCAGATTTTATTACATTTAGTTGGATTGCCTCTCTGCTTATACATGAGCCTGTGATATGGCAGGACACTATTGACTTCCACCATCCACCCACTGAGCTCAGGAGGACGCTCCTGCATCCATCTTCTGGCAATCAGTTTCCTAGCAAGAAACAGCGTGGTTTGCAAAAAGGTAATGTGGGATTTGTCCATGTCCTCATCCGGGTATACACCCAGGAGGCACTGTTTAGGGTCTAGTTGCACAGGGGATCCCATCTTGTCATGGGCTCTAGCTTTTATTTTAACTTTTACTGGTGGGGCTTGTAGAAGCCCCACATCATACTTTCCCTTGACCCAGAGAGTATCAGGTATTTGGGCAGCAATTTCTGGTGGAATATTGCCTTCAATCTCTTCCTCTAGTTCCATTGCTGTCAATCCACATATCATTTCCTCATCTAATTTTCCAACATGTACTTCTACTCCATTGGGTGTATACTATATGCAGGCTTGTAAGCAATTCAGTAAGTCTCTTCCTAGTAGGTTACATGGTACAGTGTCAGAGACAACCACCTTATGAAACACTTTGTGGTTTCCAATCCATATTTGTATGGGGGGCGTTTCCTTGGAAGGGGTGGACCTTCCTTCCACTCCAATTGCTAGTGGCCCAGATGTAAGGGGGATGTCGTTTGGTAGGCAGGGCTTTTGAATTATAGTCCGAAATCGACCAAGCATGAAGTTTCCTGGTCTGTTGATTCTGGAAAGCGTAATGTTACAAAAGCATCCTTACCATCTGTCTGAGAAATGCACAAGTTAACCACTTAAGCCCCAGCCCTATTTCGGACACTTTTTGTTTACAAGTTAAAACCAGTATTTTTTCCTAGAAAACTACTTAGAACCCCCAAACATTATATATATTTTTTTAGCAAAGACTCTGGAGAATAAAATGTCGGTCATTGCAAAATTTTTTGTCACGCGGTATTTGCGCAGCGGTCTTTAAAACGCCATTTTTTTGGAAAAAATTTGAAAAATCACATTTCACTGCATTTAAAAAATACTAAACAGTAAAGTTAGCCCATTTTTTTTGTATATTGTGAAAGATGATGTCACGCCGAGTAAATAGATACCCAACATGTTACGGTTTAAAATTGCGCCCCCCCCCCTGGGATGGCGACAAACTACGGTCAATAGAGATCTCAATCTGCGACGCTTTCAATTTATTTAACGGTTAGCAATTTAGAGTTAGAGTGTAGCTCTTTTTTTAAAATTATTGCCCACGCTCTGGTGATCGCGGTGATACCTCACATGTGTGGGTTGAACAGCGATTTAATTCGCGGCTCGACTTGCGTATACGTTTTTTTTGTGCGCGAGCTAACGGTGACGGGGGCGGCTAAATTTATTTATTTTTTTTCCTATTTATTTTTTCTTTTTTTTAAACTTTATTACAGGTTTTTAAAAAAAAAAAAAAAATCTGATCACTTTTATTGCTGTCACAATCAATGTAAACATCCCTTGTGACACCAATATGTAGTGACAGGTACACTAGACCCCTCCACTACACTTCCCTGTATGCAAAACGCCAAAAACGGCATTTTTGCATACAGCCGTTTTTCAAATTTGCCGCCTTTTGCAGCACAGTAACCCGGACGTGACGTCATCGGAGACCCGATCGATGCCGTTTCCGGCATTCATCGGGACTCCATCCAGCCGGCGGACGTGCCGGCTGGGTTCTCGGGGCTCCCGGTGGGACGGGAGCCCGAGCAAAGCCACGGAAGGCGGCGGGAGGGGGGGGACGTCCCCTCCCGCCCCCCGGGTAACGATCGAGCGGCTCCCGAGCCGCATCGGTCGTTACCGACGGAAAGCCGACTGTCGGCTTCAAACCACGGTACCGGGATGATGTCTCTAGCTAGAGGCATCATCCCGGTATAAGCCCGCAAAGTTTACCGACGTAGCCCTACGTCGATATGCGGTAAGTGGTTAACCTCTGTCCTCTCAGAGAATTTGTGATGCTTTGCTAGTCATTCATCACCTTCCCCCTCCTTTTACTGCTTACGTTTATCAGGCAGTCTGCACCTTCTAGCAAGATGCCAAATCCTGCCACAATTAAAACACTTCCTGGTTTCTCTTTGAATATTTTTAGCTCCTTGAGCCTGATCTTGGGCCACAAAACAATAAACCTCTTCTCTTCTCTTCTCTTTTCTTTCTTCTTCTTGGGCCTCAATACTGCTGCACACTTCTCTCAGCAAAGCCCATTCATATCCCTTCCACTCTGGTTTTGTTGCCATTAATCGTTTCCTTGTTGATTCCTTAAGTCCCATCCCAACAGCATTCTTACCACCTTTGGCAGTATTGTTAGCATGATCAGTCACATCTACCTCCACTGTTTCTGCCATGGTCAGGACATGTTTAAAATAATCAGAAACATCCTCAGTCTTTTCTTGTCTTACATCTAGCAAGCCACCTGATTTTTTCTGCGAGGGCCATTCATTTATAATTCTACAATATTCCGTCCACTTCCTATCTAATGGCTGGAATACACGGGCCGAATATCGCCCGATCATTCGACCACCGACTTATGAAAAAGGGTTCGTTGGTCGAAAACGTTGCCAACATACACAGGCCGAATATCGCCCGACCGTTTGACCGCCGACCATCGAAACAGTGCATGCGTGATGATGTTCTACAGATTTTAAATGAACGACCTTAACACCAACGTATAGAATATCATTCGTTCGCAAACGAGACGACAGAATTTTTCGTTTTTTTCAAACGGGATTTTTCGTTCACAATATCGATATCGGTCACTGATGGCTGGGCATTAACGAGTAGAATAACGGCCGATCCTTCGCTGAACGGAAATTTTCGGCCAATTTTCTTATCGTGTATTCCGGCCATAACTCTCCTGTTGTCTTATCTTCAGCTTGAAGTGGGAAGTTTCCCCTGCCTGTAGGGCATATTGTGACATTAGCATTGTCATCTGTACTTTTCTGTGCGACCTTGTTTAGATCAGCGTATCCAAGGACCTTTCTCAGCAATTGAGCCATATCCGCCCAACATAGATCCTGAGTTTCTTGTCTTTTGAGGGATGTGGGATATCCTTTGTAAGTGCATGCATTTCCCCTGGGGAAAAAGGCTGGTAACTGTTACTTGTAACCGTCAGTTGACCATCAACTAGTCCTTGTCTTGCATTGGTAATTACACGAACAGGATTTGCATTATATTTTAAGCCAAGTACAGCTTAATTTTCTTCCTGGGCAGCTATACTCTCTAAGTCTCGCATAACTTCACTGTATGGAGGTTTTTGTCTTGCGACATTAGGCTCATTGTGTGCCTGATAACTTGGAGGAGGGGGTGCAAATTTGGGTGAAAGGGTGCTGTAGGAGACATGGATACTGAGGGGCAGACTCAGGATGAACTTTTAGATGAAAGAGGGGTCATTATCTAATTTTGGCTATCATCACTGTCCTCATCCTCGCTAGCCCCATTCTCTGCTTTAAGGGTCCATGTACACGGGACGTTGTTAAAAGTCCCTTTGAATGCTGGAATTTTTAGGACGTTTGAAACGTCCGTTCGGTCGCGTTTGTACCCGCGTTTAGCGGGCGTTTAGCGGGCGTTTGCGGGCATTTGCGTTTAGAACCGTTCCTAGAGGTAAAAAAAATTATTCCCCTTTAAAATGGAAAAACACGAACGCCAAACGCGGGTCATCGCGTTCGGTCGAGTTCAGACGCGTTCGGTCACGTTTTTGCGTTTGAAACGCCGGGAAACACACGTTGGAACGCAAATAATTGCATTCTAAAAAAAGTCCCTGAACGCAACTGCCCGCAAATGACCGCAAACGACCCTGTGTACATGGACAGATAAGATAAAATGTAGATGGGTTCAGGGGCTTCTAAAAAAAACGCCCAACTGCTCCTAAACGGCCATTTCCAGCGTCCCATGTACATGGAGCCTAACTATCTCGTTCTCTGCTTTTTTCTTTTTATTTTTCCCCCCCTTACTCTGCTTTTAACTTACATTGTCCCAGGATAATTGTAACTTATCAATCATCTCTGACAAGTTTTGTTCACATATCTTTCCATTTCTTAAACATTTAGATAACACTTGCATTGCCTTGTCTAAATCTTTCTTACTGGGACCATCTGTAATATGTGTTAGAAAACTCTTAACAGGTTCATAACTAGTGAAAATTCCATCAAGTTGCATACTTTCAAAAATCCAAAATTGTACACATTTAATTCCCTTAGCCAACTCTGTCAGTCTGCTATGATAATTAACATACACAGAAATCCAAGTTGCTACATCATAAACTCCTTCTTTAGGGATTGGATCTGGTCTCTTTTTAGTCCAACCTATAATAGTCTTGATAACAAAAACCACAGAGCGCCTCTAAGTGCAGTATTTAATGTAACATTAAATCACAAATAGTAGTAACTCACATATAAGTATAAAGTAGTAGGCATAGGTAACTCCGGCAATCCGTGATGGATGGAATGAGTCCAAAAAAGTCCCGAGGAGTAGGCTGTACACACTCTACTCCTCGGGACATTTTTGGACTCATTCCATCCATCACGGATCGCCGGAGTTACTTATGCCTACTATTCATACTTATATGTGAGTTACTACTATTTGTGATTTATTGTTACATTAAATACTGCACTTAGAGGCGCTCTGCGGTTTTTGTTTTCATTCGTATCTACAGGACTGACTTCTCTGTTTCTCGGAGCTAACCTTTTGAGCGTTTTAATTTCAATAGGTTTTTATTGAATATTGCAGAGTACAACAAAGAACATGTGCATCGAAAATAACATACATAACACAAGATGTTCTATTCGTATCAAGGAGCAATGCAAGTCACATTACAGCCGTGTGTTCAATCCAAGAGCCAATGGGAGGGGAGGGCGATAGGAGGACCCAACCCGGCCGGCGCCAACCCCGGCCCCGCCCGGATCCCTCATCAATGGTCCGGGGGTGGCCGTAGGCCCGCACCAACCCGGAAAGCGCCCCCCCACCCCCCCCATCCCTGGTGTCCCCGCCCCCGTCCACAACGGCCCAACATTACCAGAGGTAGAGCATCAACAACATTAAGGCACGAAGAGGTAACAAATGAGAAGAAGAAAAGAAAAAGGTCAACAAAACATACTGTGCAGCTTATTGGCATAACAGCTATGACTAAAGATCCAGCTTATTCAGCAAAAATGTATACCCTTGTTAGAATACCATTGCATCCATGGATCCCACAATTTGTATGCTCGATCTGCCGTATTCACTGAAGATGCGAACATCAACTCGTATAAAGCATGAGTGTGCGTAATGCGAATCACCTCAGAGATCCCAGGAATCTCGCATTGCTTCCAGTGTCTGAGAATAGCAAGACGAGAGGCCAGTAGGATATGGACAATTGGTGTCCTGCAGTGGGCCAAGACGCCCTTGATTCCCAACGAACAGACCGCTAGTTCAGGAGTCAATAATACTGGGGAACCCGTTACTTGATTTATGATTGCCGATACTTTGTCTTTTGAGCGTTTTAATGCAACATCTCCTATCAATATAGTGACTCTCCTTTGGACTCCTACATCCTTATTATGGACTAGAAAGTGTTCTTTTATCCACTTAAGGTTATGTACGTTTTTAGCCCTGTTTAGAACCGCACTTGTATCTATACCATCGTTACACCCACCCCTGAGAGTCTAATTTTCAGAGCGCTTGTTTTTTTCCCTTTTTCTATAATAGTCTTGGTGTCATTCCTTAACCACTGTCCGTATCTATCCATCATTTCTGCCAAAGGACTCAATTTACTTGTGCCATTTTTGCCTCTCTCGGCATAGATGCTGTCCCATTTCTAGAGTCCTCCTTGAGTCTCTACTACAATTTTGGTTGTCACCTAAATAGTTTCTCCGTGCCACACACAGTAGCCGTCAAATGGCACTTTATTACACTTGCCACACAGGCTTACACTTGCCACACGGGCTCTTTATACCACTACAGTCCTCTGGTCAAACCTTTTTACAAGTCTCACAAATCTATTGACACCCCAAGCATAAAAACAGAACATTATCAATGCACTGAAAAGAATAATATTAGGTTCTATTATTTCTGCAACAAGTGAAGTAGAGGAGTTATTTGAGTCAGACTGCGTAACAATAACAATATTCTGGCTTACATTATATATATCTCACCATCTCATCAACAGCATAAGACTCCTCCTCAGACACCAACTGCTACTTGCCACGGAGGGCAGAATAAATAAGAACAAAAGGTCTTAACGTGGCCACTTTATCTGCCCTGTGTAAATTTCACATCTCTCCGGTTGGGGTCCACTGGACTGGATCCGAGTCATACGGCACCCGCTGTTACTTCCGGTTAGGGAGTCTTCAAACAAAACCTTTAAAATGAGATAGTAAATCCATATTGATGAAAGAAAAGGTGCATTTATTAACTGCAGGGGGAGGATAGTTTTACAGAAGCTCTGTTTGTGTGAACTGGGCAAAAGCAGAAATATATTGTCTAGCTAACAAGCATTAGGCTAACTAATTTATAGTAATGAATATGCATAAAATATAGGCGTGTTCCATAGGTGTGTTCCAGGTCGTAATCTAGGTATGATCGTATAATCAATCCAATCAGTGTCCATATCTTCTTATGGTAAGTTAATAGTTAAATTGGCGTTAACATCATGTGACTGACACAAAAAGGGAACTAGCAGTAGTCCGCCATGACAGTTATTTGTTCAAATGTCTATTCTTTAATCAAACAGGAAGGTAGGTGGTTGGTTTTCATCAGGCTGTGAGTGTCATCACATGCTCAGACTTTGTTTCTGTCAGGGTACCAGGAAACTAGAACACATGGGGATGCAGGTAAAATAAAGCATTTTATTGGAGCATACAACAATAAACGCACAGCAAGAGTGAGGAAGTGAGAGCAGGAACAAGCTGGGGTCAAGTCCAAAAGCAGGTAGTCATCCAAGCCAGGGTCGAGTCCAGAAGCAGGTAGTCTGCCAATGCGGGGTCATCTGCCGATACAGGGTCAAGAGCCAGGAGAGTCGTCAGCCAAGCCAGGTCTTACACTGAGGAACAAGGAGAACAGAAGACTGCTAGCAAAGATGCACCTTGGAGCACAAATGCAAGGGCAAGGATTGCAACCCATGAGATATAGTCAGGTGTGCAGCATCATCACTGTGCGACACCCAGGCAGCAGGCAAGTGATGATGCAATCAGAGTTTATAAGAGGCAGCAGTCTGCACATGTCCAAGATGGCTGCCAACAGGAGGGCAAGGTAAGACCTTGACAGTACCCTCCCATCAATGGCCCCTCCTCCACGGAACAAACAATGATTTCTGAGGAAAGAGAGCATGGAAAGCGCAGAGAAGGGCAGGAGCATGAACATCAGCAGAGGGAACCCAGTAGCGTTCCTCAGGACCATAGCCCTTCCAGTGCACCAGGTACTGAACCTGACCTCAGAACAGAGGAGAATCTGAGATGCTGCTAACCTCATACTCCTCACGATTGCCCAGAGGAATGGGATGAGGGCGAGGAAGTGCAGAAGTATAGCTATTGCAAACCAGCGGCTTCAAAAGTGACACGTGAAAGAAATTGGAGATACGCATGCAAGGAGGAAGACCAAGGGCATAGGCCACCTGGTTCGCCTTATGGAGAATGCAAAAAGGCCTAACAAAAGTTTTGGAGTGGGCACCCTGAGGTTGAGATTATGGGTCGACAACCACACCCTCTCCCTGATCTGGTACGAAGGAGCAGATAAACGTCTCCGGTCTGCCTGAAGTTTTTGACGCTGTCAAGGCCCGTAAAGACTCTTGAATCTGCATCCAAGAAGAACGGAGGGCATGAAGATGATCCTCCACAGATGGGATGTCCTGTGATGAGAACGACTCTGGCAACACAACGGGTTGGAACCCATAATTGGCCATAAATGGAGACATTATAGAAGACGAGTTGATGGCAGAGTTCCTGGCAAACTCCGCCCAGGGTAGCAGATCAACCCAATTGTCCTGATGGTCAGAGATATAGCAGCAGAGAAATTGCTCCAGAGCTTGGTTGGAACGCTCAGTGGCACCATTGGACTGCGGATGGTAGGCCGAGGAGAAGGAGAGTTGAATACCAAACTGGGAGCAAAAGGCGCACCAGATCTTGCAGACAAACTGGTTCCCACTGTCCGAGACAATCTCCTTAGACAACCTGTGTAAATGGAAGACCTCCCTGGCAACACCGGGGCTAGCCCCTGAGCAGTAGGCAGCCACCTAAACGGAACACAGTGGCACATTTTGGAGAACTGCCAGACAACCATGAGGATAACCATGTAACCTCGAGACGTGGAAAGTTCCACAATAAAATCCATGGCCAGGTGAGACCAGGCACACTCCCCATTGGGAATGCACATATGCAGCAACATCACTGCGGAGAGATGGCCACCAGAACTGACGGGAAATAGCCCAGGACATCTGGTTCTTACCAGGATGACCGGCAGTCTTGGAATTGTGGTACATGCACAACAGTCTGATGCGCAACCCCTCAGGTACAAAACATTTGCCAGCAGGTCTCTCTGTGGGAGCATCAGGTTGGGCAGCCAAGATCTCATCCCCAAGAGGAGAAGTTAAGTTGGTGCGGATGGCAGCCAGGATATGATCCGAAGGTATGACCGGTGTCGGCACGGAGTCCTCCCTGGACAACTCAGAATACTGGCGAAACAAGGCATCAGCCTTAACATTTTTGGAGCCAGGCAAATAGGAGACCACATAGTTAAAATGAGACAAGAATAAGGCCCATCTGGCCTGACGGGGTGTGAGCTTCTTGGCCTCCGAGAGATACGTCAGATTCTTATGATCGGTGAGAATGAGAACTGTAACCACAGAACCTTCGAGCAAGTGTCTCCACTCTTTGAGAGCCAGGATAATGGCCAAGAGCTCTCTGTCTCTAATCTCATATACTGTATGCATTTAGCTGGAGACAACTTCTTGGAGTAGAACCCACAAGGAAGTAAGGGTTTCTTTAGGTGTCCGATGCTGAGACAGGAGGGCGCCTACTTCCGTCTCTGAGGCATCCACCTCTAGGACAAAGGGCAAACCAGGATTGGGATGAGACAGAAAGGGGAGCCGAAGTGAAAGCAGACTTGAGGGTCTTGAAAGCTTGGATGGCAGCAGGCATCCAATTGTGGGAATAGTTGCCCTTCTTGGTCAGATCTGAGATAGGTTTGGCCAAAGAGGAAAAGTTCCTGATAAACTTCCGATAGTAGTTGGCAAACCCAAGGAAATGCTGAATGGAACAGAGACCACTGGGGCAAGGCCATTGTAGAACAGCCGAAACCTTCTAAGGGTCCATGGAGAACCCTTCAGCAGAAATGATGTAGCACAAGAAGGCAACCTGAGACAGGTGAAATTCACATTTTTCAAGCTTACAGAAAAGCCCATTCTCACGTAACCGTTGCAGCACCCGTCTGACATCCAGGTAGTGTGATTCAATGGAGTCCAAGTAAATCAAGATGTTCGCCAAATAGACTACCACGCATTGCTGCAACATATTACGAAATACATCATTGATGAACTCCTGGAAGACAGCGGGCGCATTGCACAAGCCACAGGGCATCACAAGAGATTCATAATGACCGGTTCTGGTATTAAACGTGGTCTTCCACTCGCCGCCCTCCTTGATCCTTACGAGGGTATACCCTTAGGTTAAGCTTGGTAAAGACCGTTGCTCCCTTGAGGTGGTTGAACAATTCAGTAATCAACAGATTTGGATATGCATTCTTGACCGTGATGCGATTAAGGCCCCTATAATCAATGCAAGGTCTCAACTCACCCCCCTTTTTCTTTACGAGGAAAAAACCGACACCCGCTGGAGAAGTGGACTTGTGAATGTGCCCCTGGGCAAGCACATCAGCAACGTACCATGGCCTTATTCTCCGCAACTGAGAGAGAATAAACCCTGCCAATGGGGGAATGGCACCAAGTTTATGGCACAATCATACGAACGATGAGGAGGAAAAGTACCAGCACGCACCTTGTCAAATACGTCTTGAAATTCATGATATTCAGTAGGCAACACTAAATCCGAGGAGATACAAAATACCTTAATAGGCCCATGGATACAAACAGCACCACACTGTGGAGACCAAGAGAGGATCTTGGCCGACTGCCAATCAAAGGTCGGAGTTGTGTTTCTGAAGCCAAGGGTTCCCAAAAAAAAAAACGGAGTAGTGTGGGGACGAAATAACCTGGAAACAGGTTGACTCCCTGTGAACAGCCCCAATTGCCATATCAACCGGAACAGTCTTGTGGGTAACCTGTGTCGGTTGCAGGGGTCTGCCATCAATCGCCTCGATAACTAGTGAAGAAACAAGGCTGCAAGGGTATGGAATTTGCAGTAGCAAATGTACTGTCAATAAAATAACTGCCAGCACCGGAGTCTACCAACACCTGATGTAACCACCGAAACTGCTGCCAAGGAGGGGACAACTGTGATTTAGTGGTTTATCTTTGTGGGTGATCGGGGACAAGGAAATTCCACCTAAGATCTGCCCCCGACAGGACCTTAGGTGCGAGCATTTCCCAGACGGGTCAGACAAGATTTCAGGAAATGCCCACCAAGACCGCAATACAGGCACCAGCCCTCCATCCTCCTTAAGGTCTGCTAAGCCTCACAAAGGTGAGTGAACCCCAGCTGCATGGGTTCACACACAGACACACCATCCCCAAGAGGTGTGGGAGGTGAGGGAGGAATGGGTGGGAAAGAAAATGTAGGAGCCAATCTGGTAGGAGGCCAACGCAGGCGCTCCTAAATTGATGGTCTTACCCTGGGCCTGGCATCAATCAAAATCAGGAAGGAAATGAGAGCTTCAAGCTCGTCAGGGAGATCCTTGGCCACAATCTCCTCCTTCAATGCATCAGAGAAACCATGAGAGAAGACAGCCACCAGAGCCTCATTATTCCTGCCTACCTCTGCTGCCAGGGTACGAAATTCAATGGCATACTCGGCAGCAGTTCGTATACCCCGTTGAATGGACAGGAGCAGCTTTGCAGCAAAGGCAGAGCGAGCAGACACATCGAATTCCCTACAAAAGGAGGCAACAAAACTTGGGTAATCGAGTATCACAGGAATATCGTTCTCCCATAAGGGATTCACCCAGGCCAAGGCCTTGTCCGAGAGCAACAAGATAAGGAAGCCCACCTTGGACCTGTCAGAGGGAAACACCTGAGGAACAATCTTATAATAAATGCCCACTTGGTTTAGGAAGCCATGACACTGACTCAGGTCACCACCATAGCGCTTCAGAAGGGGGCTGAACTAGTCATCCCTCTGGTAACAGCGACTCCAGCTGCAACTGCAGGAGCAGGAGCAGGAGCGGCAACAGGAGCAGCAGCAGGTGCAACAACAGGAGGAAACACGGGTTTAGCAGCACCTGGAGCGAGGTGCGCTGTGTGTGCAAGCAACGTCTGTAACGCCTGAGCGAACTAACCAAAAAGGGGATCTTGTTGATCGAGCCTGGTAACCAGCAGGAGGAGCAAAGGAGCACCTGAATCGTCAGGATTCATGGCCCTTGCGTACTGTCAGGATACCAGGAAACCAGACCACACGGGGATGCAGGTAAAATAAAGCACTTTATTGAAGCAAACAACAATAAACACACAGCAAGAATGAGGAAGTGAGAGCAGGAAAAACCCGGGGTCAAGTCCAGAAGCGGGTAGTCATCCAAGTCAGGGTCGAGTCCAGAAGCGGGTAGTCTGTCAATGCGGGGTCATCTGCTGATGTGGGGTCATCTGCCGATGCGGGGTCGAGAGCCATGAGAGCCGTCAACCAAGCCAGGTCATACAAACAAGGAGAACAGAAGACTTCTAGCAGAGATGTACCCTGGAGCACAAACGCAAGGGCAAGGATTGAAACCCATGAGGTGATAGATATAGTCAATTGTGCAGTATCATCACTGTGCGACACCCAGGCAGCAGGCAAGTGATGATGCAATCAGAGTTTATAAGAGGCAGCAGTCTGCACATGTCCAAGATGGCTGCCAACAGGAGGGCAAGGTAAGACCTTGACAGTTTCCTACAGTTAACAGAAAAGTGTACATTAGCTCTTAAAAGGAAATGACAGTGAAAAAGCAGAAGTAAAAGTATTTATATGAGTATATAGATAACACATCTATCAGACCCCCATATACTGTATGTTTACTCACCTTGTCAAGATATCCTGAGTTTCTCTGCTGTTTTCCTGTTAAAGACTTTGCCCGGCTAACGTCCCTTCTGGTTCATGATCCCAACCTTCTGCTTCCAATTATTCTGATTTCTGGCTCCCTGATCACTGGCTTGTCTGATTTCCCATTTTAGCTTCCGAACCCTGGCTTATGTTTTGACTACGTTCCTGATCTGTACTATTTTTAATATTACATTAGAGGTGAGATTTTTACTGCATTTTCTGTCTCAGTCTGATTCATGGTTCCTGACACTCTCATCTGTTTTCCCTTGAAGAAGCCTCATTGGCGAAATGCGTTGGGACTCATTTACCCATCCTTAGCGGTGGATTGTGGACAGTCAACACAGGATTCTAGAATGTTGATCAAATGACTAGTATTTAGATTTTCTTTGCTAAGATGCAAACCTTTTTTAAAAGGATGAAATCTTATATGCTCAACACATGTGAGGTAAGGTGGTGTGACTGTTTTAACTGTAGCACTACTCCCCTGGGAGCTGCTGATTATGGATTCCATGGGTTACCCATAGCAACGACTGGGTAATTCACTATATTCTAAGGGCTTGGCTCAGTCAGAAAACAGTCCAGGGGATTTGTTTTTTTTTTTTTTTTGTTTTTGAGAACTGGGATAGGAGAAGGGATGAGTGGGATACTCCAACTGAATGAACTATGCACAAATTTGGGACTTCTAGCTGTAGCTGAATGCGGCAAAGCCGCTGCTTCACTTTGCCACTGTGGTGAAGTAGTAATTTAGCTAACTGTACAGTGAATCACTCTTCAGGGCCCTGCCTGGCGTCCCCTTTTCCCCTACTCATCAGGGTTCTATACGGCACCCCCTTTACTCTGACACACTGTGTGAGCTGACCTTTATCCTCTGACTTCACTGGAGTGGTCCCCCTTCTTGGGCAGACACCTTGGCTAGCTCCCCGGTACTCATGGACACTGTTTTTCCCTGAAGGCTCTGCCAGCAGCTCCGCTGTCAGCTTTACAAGATCCTTTGTGGCTCAGCTCCACACCTAGTTCACTAGGCCTGCCTATGACCACTTTCCTCAGACAGCAGGAGGAGAGACAGACGTCAGCCTCCTCTTGGGACTCTGCTTCCCACCAAAGACACCCTGTCACATGTCCCCCTGGCTTTTATGAGCAATCCCAGGATGCACTGCAATTGTGCCTTCCCACTGGGACTCTCACAAAAGCCTATGTGTCACTGGCTGGGTTTCCTCCACTGTCCAACAGGCTCCCCTATTGGATACAGTGGGGACACTCCCTCAGACCCAGTGATTAACACATGGGAACATGCAACAGGCAAAACTAGTAGATCAGGCTCCCCTGATAAGCAGATGAAGCATACAATGTTTTTTCCTAGCACCTATCTAGGAAGGTGATGCATAACATTTTTAGATTATTTATAGCCTGCCTTTATTCTTTCTAATGAAATTGCTTGGGACAAAAATAAAGATAATCTTTTAATGTATTTTTTGCATAGAATTTCCACTTTCAAAAGCCCACATTTAGTATAATCCAAGGCTTTCTTTGATAAAGGTGTATGTAGTTTGTACCATGGCAATTATTTTTAGCAAAGTGTAATACAGTTTAGAAATGTGCATACAGTATATCACACTTGAATAAAACCAGTGATCCCTACATATTTCCGATCAGAGGTTAGAAAGTTAAAGTAGAACTATAGGCAAAATATTTTTAATTTTAAATTTTTGATAGAATAAGGGAAGGTTATAACCCCTGTCAGTTTTTTTTTTTTTTTTCGCCATCTGTGTCTCGTTGCAGAGTTTTGCCTTCACTTCCTGTCCCACAGCAAAACAGGAAGTGAGAGGAAATCCCTGCAAATAAAGGCAATTAAGGACCCTCAGTTCACTAGAATTAGTGTCCTCATTAGCAGATTTCACCTTTATTACTTTTCTGGGGACAACCCAAAATTTGGGATTTTTCTTTTACTTTCACTTTCAATGATAATGGTAAACAGGACAAATAGAGATGGTGAATCTCCCTAATGGAGACACAGACAGCACTAAAAAAAAAAAACCTGACAGGTGTTCTAATCCCTCTCCACTCTATCCAAAACTCCAATCAAAACCTTCAAAAAAAAGTTTGATAAAATATGAAAATGCCATCTAATATTTACTACTGTGTTCCCACTTTCCTTCAGACTAGAAGTAGGGGTAAGTGTACTAAACTGGACCACAGGCAGAGGTTCTAACCCATACCCAATTTTTAACACTGCTTAACCCTGAACACAGAACATAGTGCTAATAGGTTTCTGTCCCACCCTAATCCAGAGACACACCAACAGCTGAGGAAAAAGGGACAGGAACCTTAGTCAAACTGCTGAGAACATTCCCCTGATAAAGCCCAGAATTGAGAAAGGATCTAGAGAAACTTCCTCCAGAGACCACAAATCAGCCATAGAAGTAGGAACTAACTCCGAAAAAAAGGAGTGCCTGTAGCAGGATCCTAGTGTGTGTCCTCTGTTGCCAGTCCAGAGAAATACATGGTTCTCCTGCAACGGTGTCTCCCCCTCTATTTGGAGAAGAGCCTGATGGCAATGCATCATCTCTACAGAAGATCATCTGGTTGAGAGCAGCACTCCCAAAATCATCCAGTGTAGGGACCAGATCACACAGCCCTTCACAAGTAGAAGTTCTAAACCTTTCTGAAGTTGAAGGTCAAGTGATGTCCAATGGAATCTCAGTCCAGAACCTAACTTACAGATGGATTCCTTTGAAGAAACAAAGACCGACTATTTTGGGGAACCAGACTTTAGACTCAGGTATGGGGAGTGTAATTCCACTAAGTTCCCACTAGTAGGGGAACAGATGGTCCCAGGGTGCAGGGAACCTAGGAAGACCCTAAGTGCAGTAGCACAAGAAGGGAGATGAGGGAAAGCTAAAGGAAGTGTCATACACAATAAATTAGCTGATTGGTTAAAATAGGTATACTTAGCACCCAAATGGTGCCCAATCCAAAGACTCATCCAGGTTTACACACAGCCCCCCATTTGTAGAAGTAGGGGTGCACCTTCACATAGAAGTGTAGTAGCGCTATCCACACAGGAGCCGTTGGATGTATCTTCCCCCTTTTCCTGCAAAGCCAGGCAACACTCATTTATTTACAACTTTCATCCAGACAAAAGTAATCAGTGCATGGGTTTGTTTTTGTTGTTTTATTGGGGGAAACAACTTGGATAGCGATAATGGGATGCCCAACTTGACTTGAGTAACAACAGACAAAAATGAAGATCCTGGACTGTACTCTGGAATAAACGCAGTCTCTATAGATCAGTGGCAGAGTTCTTTTCGAACCAGGAGCTCTCAGTTCCCTTTAATGAAATAGCACAGAGTCCCAAACTATATGTAGAAGTATCATGTGTCCTTAGTAGAACCTTACAATGTTCTGACACTTGCAGAAACTTCCAACCCAGCTGTTGCCTTGACTACCAGCCTACCGGGCTGCTATGAAGAATACCCCAGGACAAGGGATTGGGAGTTTAGCTCAACGCTGTCCCGAAAGTATGTTATGTCTGGCATTCTCTCCCCTTGTACCCCTTGGTGTGCTGAGGTACTCAAACTGTCTTTTGCTCCCCGCAACACTGGGCAAGACTCCTGTTCAGGTATCTTGCTGTTCAGATCATCCCATGCCAGCCCAGATGTCTTCTGCGCAAGACTCAAAGGTAATGGAGATATCTCTCTTAGGCTTCCTCTCCTTCAGAGCCCCCCCCCCACCCTCCCCAGCCCCAGAGTCCCCTTCCAGGTCTCACAACAGCAACCCCAGCACTCCATTTTTCACCTGACTCCTCTGCTGCTCAGGCTCCACCGTATTTAAGGACTAATGCAGCCACCCTGCCAGTGCCTTTTGCCTGGGGATTGGCCAGATTCCCTCAAGTATGCAGATTAGGACCTCCTGGCCTCCGCCCACTAATTTCTAGAAGCTTCTCCAAGCTTCTAGAACCAGGGAGAGGTACTAGAGACCTGCTCTGTAGAGCCATCCAGCCAGACCTGGAGCAACCAGACCTAATTACAGACTCACACAACTACCATGAGTCAACCCAATAAATCTACCTACACTAGTTGCACACTAGAAGGTGCTACAGAGGGCTTATCAGAGGGGTTCGCTGACCTCTGGCTTTGGGTTCTACAGCCTGAGTGGGAGTTAGGCTCTGAAGAGCTAAGAGTGCTAACTGCCAAAATAGTTAAGGGGAAAGAGTAGGATTTATTCAGAAGACCTCCTGTGTTGAGGCAGTAGCACACACCATATCATCACATACTGTGTCAGGAGCAGGTCCAAAGAGATAACGCCCCTTAAAAGATAAGCGATTTAGATTTTCCTTGTAAGTCCCATCACTGTCCTATGCACATAGCCAGAGTGCTTAGGCATTTATGCAAGCATTTGTCCCATGCAAGGTATACGTTTTGAGCCTTGCAACATGCTGTGACAGCTAAAGCACTAGACTCCTGACATTCCAACCACTTTAAAAACAGGGGCCAATGCCAGCAGTGGAGGTATTCCTTTTAAGGGATTCTACCCATTCGGACACATTTGACAGATCACATTTAACAAATCACATTTATTGACAACGTAGGATGGGGGATCAAACTGGATTTAGGAAAGGAATTCAACTGTCAGTTGGATAGCCAGAGACACTCTCTTCTGGAGATGATGCAGCCGGCTGCCTACAATCTCTACGTTCATACTGTTCCAGTAACTGCCAGGCACAAATAGAAGTCCAGAGTGGACATGCAGGAAACCTTGGCTGAAGTAGACTTTGATGTAGACAATTATATAACAATATGAGTTTCAGGATCCAGAGTATGGCTGTCGGTTCCATCTGGGGATACTGGGTAAAACCAGAAAACTAGGGGACTATGGGCTGAGCTGACCAGTGGCAGCAAGACTGTCATCTGTGTGTCTTTGGAAAGACATTTTGCACCACGTAGCGATAAAGCAACTAGGCTAGGTGTAAAGCAAGGTCTCAAGTACTCACAAATGCCAAGCAGCTGGTGCTGATTAAGATTCAGGCAGCTAGGGGTGACCAAATACCTGTAAGCGAGAAGTAGAACCAAACCTGGAAATCCATGTGGTGCTTCTGGATCAGGAACAGCAGTGGGATGGTGCTTCCTCCAGGCCTAATTGGTGGGAAAGAGAGTGTGGAGCATGCACTTCACCTAGCTGATTATGTCAGCGTTCCATCCCTCAGCCTTAACCCATACTGGCAGTGGCACGGATTTTAAAAAAGGTACCCAGTGGTACAAACTGTATGGTAGTTCCCAGTGCTTCAGTCTTACTGACCTTACTTACTGAGTGAATCGTTAGAGAAAAGCTCACACTGTGGGGCTGTGCAATGGCTGTGGACCTGGTGCTCAGCAACTAACACAGTATACAAAGGTCTGGAAAGCACCACAATCCTGAGTCTAGTGCCCGAAGGTCACACTTCAGACTTGCCCCACATGTCCAGTCCAAGGGGGTCCAGGTATAATCTACAAAGCTGAGGAAGCACCAATCTGGATAGCAGCTATGCAGAGACAAGCTCACTCAGTGGTGTAAAGTAAAGGGGTCAGAGAGGGATCCGTTTATCCTGATGCGAACTCTAGGCCCAGTATAAAGCAACTGAACCCAGGATATGAATTCAGCACCCAGTCCAAATCTGTGCAGCACTGCCCAAAGGTATTTCCACTCAACACTGTAAAAGGCTTTAGCAGCGGCGAGAGAGAAAATGGCTCTATTACCCCGGGTTATCAACTGGGAGCTGAAGGTTCAGGAACAGTCTTCTGAGATTCAGGGAGGTGGAGCTAGCTGGGATGAATCCCGATTGATCAACATGTACCAACTTAGAAACAACTTTTGCCAACCTATTGGCCAACACTCTAGCCAAGAGCTTGACATCCGTATTTAACAGTGAAATGGGCCTATAGGAGTCAGTTTGTAAGGGATCTTTACCAGGTTTGGTAATAACTACCACTATGGCCTCCCACATGGATTCCGGTAATTCACCCACCCGGCGAGCCTCAGTTAATGTGGTTAACAAAGTCGGCAGAAGAGTGTCACCATGAGTTCTCGGCAGGAAAACCATCTGTCCCCGGCGATTTATTATTAGCCATCTGAGAAGCTGCTATAGACAGCTCCTCAACGGTAAGGGAGGCACCAAACTCATTCCTCCTAGACTGTGTAAGCCGTGGGCCTGGGCATTGAATCAAGGACTCTTCCAAACCAGCCGCAGAGGGGCAAACCTTGGAAGTGTATAAGTCTTTAAAAAAGTCAGTGAAGACCGAGGCGACCTGGGAGGGGTCCTGAACCGTTTCACCCATGGGAGTCTGAACCGCCGCTATATGGGCAACACCGTGTTTTGCCCTGGCAATGACTGCCAGTAGATGGCCTGTATTTTCCCCTTCATTAAATTATCGCTGTTGGATAAAAAACCTCTTATTTTCGCAGCTGTAATGGAGACTTGTTTATAAAGGGCCTGAGCTTCCAACCATTTACGCTCATTAGCATCATGTGGGTCGGCTATGTAGTCTTCCTCCGCCCTACCCACTGTGGCAAGCACTAGATTTTCCCATTCCTTAATTTTTAGTTTTAATAGCCGATATATGTTTAATGAGAAGCCCCCTAAGAAACGCCTTCATAGTATACCAAACCACCAAAGGCGCTGCAGTATCTCGATTACGTAGCAAAAAGTCTTGCAAGGCTGCTGGTACAGGGTCAGGGTTTGGGAATAGCATAAGCCAGAAGGGATTAACCCTCCATATTTGGGCCCTAGAGGAGTGCGAGTCACCCAGATTAACTATAAAGGGGGAGTGATCAGAGATATTCCGTGGAGCGTATGTTACAGATGTAATCACAGAGCAGGCATTGTCATTACCTAAACACAAATCAATGCGAGATAGCCCCTTATATGTAGCTGAGTAACAGGAGAAACAGCGTGAAGTAGGGTGCCCACTCCTCCACACGTCCTGCAATCCGATCTCGGCAATAAGGCGACTGGCGAGCAAAAGGTGTAGGGCCACTAGCACCCAAAGGGTTGCCAGTGTCGGAAAACCTATCGAGCCCCTTATCCAATACGTTATTGAAATTGCCCAAAATCAGGATCGGCACAGCGGAATAGGGGCTCAAAAAGTGGGACATGGCATATAGCACACTTGGAGAAAACAGTGGAAGCACATAGACACATGCCAGGATACACTGCATACGATTCAAAGTACACAACAGAAACACATATCTCCCTTGGACATCAATTTTCGAAAGGAGCAATTGAAAAGGCACAGCATTAAAAATCAAAATACTAACTCCACTAGAGTAAGTGGAGTGGGTGGAGTGAAACTGAGTATTGTAATGGCAGTGTCTCAATAGCGAGACCGTAGTAGCATGCAGGTGAGTTTCCTGCAGGCACACCACTGCAGGAGTGTGTCTTTTCAGTGTAGAGAACAGCTCATTTCGTTTTACACCATCACCCAGTCCCCTAACATTCCAGGAAACCACATTATAAGAATTAGCCATAAACATCTAATGATCCGGTAGGTGCAGGAGTAGCAGGCAGCCCAGTAGAGCGGGCAGCCTGGAGGCACACAGTGTGAAAAGTTCCAGCAAAGAGGGAAGCACATGGAGGTATAGTTCCAAAGGTAGCACGAAGGTAGGAGAGTATCATCTCATGACTCATCAAACACAGCAGAGCAGCGGTACCACTGAAGGAGCCGGTAGTCCCAGTCGCATTAGCAGGAGGCAGAGCAGATAGCAGCAGCACAGATAAACAGAAAGAATGGGCAGTTTGATGCTCACAACGGATGAGGTCCCAGAAAAAATAACACTCTAAGGTCAGTTAATTGACAGGTATAGGCAGCGCTAAATCCTCCTACTTACTGTAAACATATCTCTATGTGCAAAAATGACTGTGCAAATATGCAATATATAACGTGAATATATATCAATTCATCATCTGTGCATTAAATAGAAATAACTAAAATCATGAACATCAAATGAATAACTAAAAGTGCTGTACTATATAAGGTGCTTAAATATGTGCTACAAAAACAATATATCGTGCTTATATTGTAAACTTACATAGTACAATATAAAGAAGTGCATTGATGGTGCCACAATAATGTGCTTATTATTTCAAAACATATAAAAATAACAACTAAACCTGGAACGGTGATATGCAAAATACAGTCCAAAATGGTAAGTTCTTTGTGCAAATAATAGCAGCCAAATTGGGTGACTGTGCGTGATCGTGGACAATAGTGGTGGCACCCTCCAATTCACCATCAAACTGTGGTAAAATTACAAATTCATTGGATGGTGTTGATCTTAGCTGGCATACGTCAACTAAAGATCAAAATAGTCTTAGGGGTCTCCTTTCGCTGAAAGGCTGGTATCCCAGTGGATGAATGGATGGATGGATTTCCTGTGCGTCTCCTGTGAGTATTCTGAGAGGGCAAAAGAATGAAGAGGACTCCTCATGGTGTAGTATGGTAAAATACTTCAATTTTATTTAAAAGGTTTAAAATCCAGCAAACACTGTTATATATCAAATTCTGGTACCCATGCTGTTTCCCGGTGTCTCTCTAGTACCTTGCGGTATACCGTATGACAGTCCTGGGAGCCGTGCCGCTCCTGGAAGTGGGGTGAACGGCGTGCTGTTCAAAGCAGGGCCCAGAGCGAGACAGCATACGTTGCATCTTGAAGCGTTTCGTCACTGGAATGATGTCATCGGAAGGTCTGATGAAGGAGCTGCGCATGCTCAGAAACATGTAACCGCCCATCCAACCACGTCACAGGATACCGGCCGCTCACGTCCCTGCTCTGTTGCCAGGGGTCTCACGCCGCACACAGCTGAGAGGACGCATTTACTGGAAGCAGAGCTCCGGGTGTCCATACCAAAGCATTGTGGCCCATTAGATTTCCGATGGATTCTGGTCGATCATGCTTATGTTGCTCATGTCCTATCCAGCCCAATGTGAGTGTTTTTATACATTTCTTAATATATGCTTTTAGTTACTGCACTAACCTTGCTTTTTGTCTTGGCTATCTCCAGAGCAGCTTCTCCTCCTGGGTGCTGCCCGGGTGCAGCGACCTACAATTCCCTGACAAGATCCATAGAAGCGCCCATACAAACACACTTTTTTCTTGAAGTGCGAAGTTGCACCTGATGGACATTGCGCTGCAATGGCGCCAAATCATCCTCCACAGTCCCCAATCTGTCTTCTATAGCTGTAGTGCGATCTCGCAATTTTTGCATATCTTGCTTCACTAAATTCACCTCCATTTTCACCCCTTTAATCTCAGAAGTAAGGACATGGATGGCCTTATTGCAGGTCGTAACTACAGTGAAAATATCTCGCAATGTAGGTTCAGGAGTGCTCTCATCATGATCTCCCTGCCATGAGACAGCGATAGGGATAGGGGTATTACTCACAGTGTCCCACAGGGAGGTATTAGCAGAATCCATAGGCCAGGTCTCCTCTGCTTCAGTCGACAGAGCACCATTCCCCTCAGGGCCAGAGTGGGATTTGGCCGGGGTATCCTTGTTAGTGGACTTGGCAAAAAGCTTCAGAGCTTCCTCTCTGGCGGAGCGGGATGGACAAGCTTCATCTTGGCCGCATGGTCCATGGGAGCCAGAGTCTCCTTGCTTCTCCTGGATATTGCCCCGGGCTGGCAGGTAGGTATCACCCTCAGGAAGGTCAGGAGGTAAGTTGGCGAGGTGGATGGCAGCAGTACTGGCAGATGTCAGGATGTAATTCAGGATCAGCGGCGGAGAGAGCTCTCAGTGCGTCTGTCTACATCGGCTGCAAGCCACACCCCCCACTCAGTGGTGTAGCAAGGAATCTTGACTGAAGATCAAAAAGATTCTGCGAAAGGAGGAAGACTAGCAAAAACAGACTCTTTTCAGCAGAGCGGAACAAAAACAATCAAACCTTCTAGGATACTATCAAAAACTGAGGCATGCTGGTGAGGGGAGGGGTTGTACTGGGGCTGGCTTACTACTTTTCTGTTTGCCATTATCTCAACCTACTGAAGGTGGCAGTATAACCAGACTGTTTCTGAATTATTGTGTCCTTTAATGGATAATGGAGAAATATAAATTTTATTGTGAAATATTCAAGGACATTAGCAGGGACAAATCTTCAAAACCTGACACTATGGAAAACAAGGACTATTCAGTTGGCCATTTATGGCCCAGTCCTATCTCTAATTTGATTCAGGATATACTCAGATGAGAATCTGTCCATATATAGCTTCCAAACTGATGATACCACACAATTCTGACTCTTCCCTATTTTCACTGTATACAGCAAAGTGTTGACCAGGTTGGGCAAAGATTGTCCATCAAGCTGGAGAAGTTTGAGCTAAAAAAAAAAGTGCTTCTAGCCATCGGAGGCACTCATAGAGAGTTTTCAACTTCTTTATGCAACCTAACCAATCCTTTCCTCTACTCGTTGAGAAAAGGTAAAGGTATTAGTGTTGTGGGGGATGGACACTTGTCTTTTTCTGCAATAGAATATAAAGCCTAAAAACAGAACCTGGTGACTCATTACTGCTACATTTTTGTTGTCAATAACAGTCAGAATCCAGCAACTGTTCGCGTGTTCTGGTGACTGGTTATGTTTAGGTGCAGGATGAGTGGGTTGGTGGTGCTGAAGACACTTTTAGGCTCCGTTTCCACTATTGTGACTTGTTGTGCGACTTGACACATGTCAAGTCGCACAGCAAGTCAAAAGCCATTAATTTCAATTTGGCCCGTTCTAACTGCTGCGACTTGAGTTGCAGCGACTTGAAAAATAGTTTTTGCACTACTTTAGGGCCGACTTCAGTGTGACTTGTCCCTCATAGAAGGAAGGTCGCACTGAAGTCCCCAGAAGTAGCCGCAAACAAGTCACACTACAAAGTCGCGCTAGAAGTAGCGCGATTTTGTAGCCGCAATAGTGGAAACGTAGCCTTAGTGCTGGCTTATCAGGAGGAACATATTTATGACTGGACAAGGTTTGACATCCTGACTGATTACTATGAGCCTCAGCCGTAATGTGCACAGGTGTATCCATCAATTGAAACAGTGGGCTGAATTGAGAGGACTAAATATTCAAAGGGAGCTGTGTTACTCAATTCCAAAAAAAGAGTATGGCACTCTGGAACTTAAAGTGATTGTAAACCTATTTATTAATAATAAATATGTTATAAATACCTGCTCTGTGTGATGGTTTTGCACAGAACAGCTCTGATCCTCCTCTTCTGGGGTCCCCCACTGGCTTCTCCTGCCTGCCAAGTACCCCCATACAGTGGCATAGCGTGGGGGGTGCAGGGGGGGGGCGGCCGCACCGGGCGCAACATCTGGGGGGGGCGCATCCGCAGTGTCATTCTGTCTGTCTGACTCTGACATACACAGTTCACACACAGTCTGCGGCTGCCTCCATCTTTAGGCTGGGAGATGTCCAGCGCGGCCGCCCTATGGCTGAAAATGGCAGGTCGGGGGGGGGGGGCTGGACTGTGCCTCACCTGTCCATTGGTGTAGGGTGGGGTGGCGTTGCAAGCCAAGCCCCGCCTATGCCACCTCTCCTCACTGCTCAGTCAGTTTAGCAGCGAGTGAGTCAGCAGCCTGGCGCTGTCACAGAGTGTTTTTTTTTTAATCACCTGACTAGAGCCAGAGGCTCTAATAGGCTTCAAAAAAGGGTGGACCTGGGGCGCAGAGCAGTGCGCCCCGGGCCCACCCATTGTGTGACAATAGCGAATGAAAATTCGCTATTGTCACACGGATCCTCCTCCTGGCCAATCAGGAAGCGTTCTCGGACCCGCTTCCTGATTGGCCGAAAGGCGCACGCATGCCATTGGCCGAGGAGGAGGTGGGAGGACTCAAGGAGACGTGGGGAACTGAGTAGAAGCCGCCGCTGCAGGTAAGTCTCTCTGCATTGAAGTGGGCATGCTGGTCACTCTGCATTGAAAGGGGGCACGCTGGTCTCTCTGCATTGAAAGGGGGCACACTGGTCTCTCTGCATTGAAAGGGGGCACGCTGGTCATTCTGCATTGAAAGGGGGCACAATGATCTCATTGCATTGAAGGGGGGCACGCTGGTCATTCTGCATTGAAAGGGGGCACGCTGGTCATTCTGCATTGAAAGGGGGCACGATGATCTCTCTGCATTGAACGGGGCACGCTGGTCTCTCTGCATTGAAAGGGGGCACGCTGGTCATTCTGCATTGAAAGGGGGCACGCTGGTCATTCTGCATTGAAAGGGGGCACGCTGGTCACTCTGCATTTAAAGGGGGCACGCTGGTCATTCTGCATTGAAAGGGGGCACGCTGGTCATTCTGCATTGAAAGGGGGCACGCTGGTCATTCTGCATTGAAAGGGGGCATGCTGGTCATTCTGCATTGAAAGGGGGCACGTTGGTCTCTCTGCATTGAAAGAGGGCATGCTGGTCATTCAAACTTGTATTTAGATGCATTTTACTTTAATTATATCAGTATTTTCATAACAAACAACACATGTGCTTAGGGGGTAAGGGTTTCTTTAACTAATCTAGTGGAAGAGACTCGAGTGCTAAAATCCCGCGGGTTAGGGGGCGCAAATTACTTGCCTTGCCCTGGGTGCCGACAACCCACGCTACACCACTGCCCCCATAGAAAGCCGCTTGCTATAGGGGGGGGTTTGTGAGGTCGTGATCCCGAGCTGTATGTGTTTATAGACACAAAGAGCACGGCTAAGCCCTGCCTCCCACTCTCCCCTAATGCTGTGACTGACAGCAGCAGGAGCCAATGGCTCCCTCTGCTGCCTCTATGTCCAGTAAGGAGAGAGAGAGCGGAGAGAGCAGCTGCTCGCATGCACAGCACTAGATCGAGATTGAGCTCAGGTAAGTATCTGGGGGGGCTGCACTCAAAAGGTTTTTTACCCTAATGCAGAGAATTCATTAGTGTAAAACAGCTTTTTCCTTTACAAACACTGTAATGTTATAGGACTAATTGCAATTTTAAATATTTAATTCCAAAAGAAAGGGCCATTAAACATTTCTTGATGTGCTTAACTGCAAAATTTAATGTAGCGCAAACCTGTTACTGGTCTGGCTGTTTGATCCCAGGTTTCATTTCCTGATAGACACATGGCAGCCAGGCACACAGAGTTTCCCAATCACTTGAGTTAGAAATCAGGCTCTGCAGGTCTTTTTTTGTGTTTTTCTTTTTGGTATGAACTTGGATAGGGTGAGCCTAGGATACTTCAGTAACTTCAAAGCTTGTAATAAAGGAAATTAATGCTGAACTAATACTTCAGGGTGTAGGCACCCCCTTTAAAGCACAAGGAAAGCAGTACTAAATAAGGCTTTCTCAACAGATAGGCCTCTTTCACATGGGTGCCCCTGTTTTGCGGATTCCGCTTGGTCAGCAAGGATCGCTCCGCTAATCCTCGCTGAGCAGGCAGATGACAGGTCCTGTCTGCTCCGTTGTGCAGAGTGGACACTGACACAGTCCTTCTCTCCTCTATGGGGAAATCGGGTGGAAACGGAAAGCCTGTCCATTTTCATCGGATCCTATCTGCCAGATGGATGGAAAATAGGACCACCATCTGTCTAGATTTTGCAGGAAAGATCAGATCGGATTGCGGCGGGTGTCTGCAAAAGCCTGTGCGAAGGGACCCAGGCCTCAGTGTACAAGTAGTAAAGCAAATCTCTCAAAAGAAGCCAAAGAAAGTCTCTAGGTCCAGAAAGCTGGCACTCACTGTGTCCTCAAGTGTGTAGCCACCTGCAGTATCAGTCAGCTTGTGTACTCCAACTTTCTGTGTTCTGGATCCTTGGGATGCTTTCTGCAAGTGCTTCAGGAGAATAGATAAGAGGTCCCCCAGCCAAAAAATAGCTGGAATCACATAAACGTGTAGCACTACCACTGCCAGAGCTGCTGGATTTTTGATCCCCCTATATTCTGCACAACCAGGCAACATGCATTTCCAACTTTTATCCAGACAGACGTAATCAGTCCATGACTTGTTTTTGTTGTTTTTTTGGAAACAACTTGGATAGGGTATAGGGATTATGGGATGGCCAACTTGACTTGAAGAACCACATCAGATGAGGACAACCTCCTTCTCTATGTACAAAAATGAAGATCCTGGACTGTACTCCCTCCAGAATAAACGCAGTCTTTTATGGACCAGGAGCTGTCAGTCCCCATTTAAAAATTAGCACAAAGCTTCAAACTGTATGCAGAGGTATCTTGTTTCCTCTGTAGAACTTCACTCAGTATTGACACTTGCAGACACTACCAGCTCATTGACTATCAGCCCACATGACTGCTCTGAAGAACTCCCCAGGGCAAGGGATTAGGATCTAGCACAATTCTGTCCTTGGAAAGTATGCTACGTCTTGCAGTATTTCCCCTTGTATACCCCTGGGTGTGTTGAGGTACTCACACTGTCCTTGGCTCCCGCTGCACTGGGCAAGACTCCTGTTCAGGCCTCCAACTGATCAGATCTTCCCATGCCAGCCCAGATGTCCAAAGGTAATGGAGACTCCTCTCATAGGCTCCCTCTCCTTCCTTTCCTTAGTTCCCAGCCTGGAGACAGAGCCCCCAGCCCCGGGTCCCCTCCCAGGCCACTGGACTGCAACCTCAGCACTCCATCTTTCACCAGACTCCCCTGCTGGCCAGGCTCCACCAGATTTAAGGGCTGATCCAACCACCCTGTCAGGCCCTCTGCCTGGGAATTTGCCAGATTTCCCTCAAGTATGGAGATCAGGCCCTCCTGACCTTCGCTCAATAAGTTCCAGAAGCTTCTCCAAATTTCTAGATCCAGGGGAAGGTACCAGAGACATGCACTGTAGAGCCATCCAGCCGGACCTGCAGTAACCCAACCTAATTACAGACTCACACAGTTACTATAAGTCAAACAAATACATTTACCTACACTAGTACTATAAAAGATTCTGCAGCTGCACGTGGATTTCCCAGGGGTGCCACAGCCCTCAGGCTGGGTCTTCATTCCGGGTCAAACCGGTGCGACTTGTCATGCGATTTTATAATTTCACATTTCATGACAATTAGCACCCTATTGTCCACAATGGAAGCTTTCAAATAGCCTCCTGTCAGGTTTATTTGGGGAGGTTAAATTTACAAATAGAAATGAAATGTCATATATTGTTCTACATAGAAATATGAAGCAATCACATTCATTTTTGTTAGGTTACTGAAAGGTTAAATCTCCTTTAAAAGTGCCTGTTCAGGAAATTCTTAAACTGGTTTACCCCAAACATGCTGTGTTGACCTAAGGTAATAAATAAATAGTCTGTTGACCTTCCTTAGATATAAGTCTAAGACGCTATACCAAGGTATCTTATCTGTGTGTGGGACCATAAAACACTGGTTAAATATTCTGTGTTTAAACTCATGTAAAAATAAGATTTAAAGATATATTAGAATTTTATATGTAACAGAATATTAACAATGAAATATATATATAACTAACATGCATAGATATGTAGAAAACCGTTATATATTATAATTGTTTCATATTTTGCTACATTCTAACTTTACTGATTTTGATGACTCATCACTGCATGTTTAGTAAGGCTTCAGTAAATAAGCTCTTGTAAGTGGTAAAGCATCATAAAACTTCTCTGGCCTTGCCAGGTGTTTAGTCTAGGAGGTCTGGATTGTAAGCTTTTTGTCAATATAAGGTGCAAAGTTTATTTGAAGATAAATAATGCTGCTATATTGCTATATACTGAACCTAAGAGCAATGCAATACTGCCATCACTGGTGACTGAATGCTAGTACGGTAATTGAAGTCTTGGGTTAAAAAGTAAAATCCAATATATATTAAATAAGATATATTAAATATTAAGATGGTGTTACCAGATTTAATCTTTATTCAGATACCTGGTGGATATTAACCACTTAAGCCCCGGAGGATTTGGCTGCTAAAGGTCCAGACCCCTTTTTTCAACTTGGCACTTCGTGACTTTAACTGATAATTGCGCGGTCATGCAATGCAGTACCTAAACGAAATTTACGTCCTTTTTTTCCCACAAACAGAGCTTTCTTTTGGTGGTATTTGATCACCTCTGCGCTTTTTATTTTTTGCGATATTAATAAAAAAAGAGCGAAAATTTTGCAAAAAAATGACATTTTCAACTTTGTCTTTTAAAAAATATCCAATATACTCAATTTATGTCATTTTTTTTGGCCAAAATATATTTAGCTACATGTCTTTGACAAAAAAAAAATCAATGAGCGTATTTTTATTGGTTTGCGCAAAAGTTATAGCGTCTACAAACTATGGTGTAAATACTGAAATTTACGAAGCTTTAATTTCTGACTGCCTATCTCATTTCATGAAGTGCTAAAATGGCGGGGCAGTACAAAACCCCCCCAAACTACCACTTTTTGGAAAGTAGACATCCTAAGGAATGTTCTGAGGGGCATGTTGAGCTCATTGAATATTTTATTTTTTTGTCACAGGTGTTTGAAAAATGACAAAAATAATTTTTTTTTTTTTTTTTACACAAAGTTGTCATTGAAATGATATATTGCTCACACATGCCATGGGTATATGTGTAATTACACCCCAAAATATATTCTGCTGCTTCTCCTGAGTACAGGGATACCACATATGTGAGACTTTTTGGGAGCGTAGCTGTGTACGGGAGCCGGAAAACAAATCACCACCATCAGAATTTCAAAGGGCGTACATTTTTCATTGCATTTTCTCACTACCTATAACGGTTTTGGAGGCCCTGAAATGTCAAGATACCACAAAACCCCCCCAAATGACCCCATTTTGGAAAGTAGACACCCCAAGCTGTTTGCTGAGAGGCATGGTGAGTCCATGGAATATTTTATATTTTGCCACAAGTTTCGGGAAAATTACAATTTTTTTTTTTAATTTTTTTTTTTTACACAACGTTGTCACTAAAAGATAAATTTCTCACACATGCCATGGGTATATGTGGAATGACACCCCAAAATACATTCTGCCACTTCTCCTGAGTATGGGGATGCCCCATGTGTGAGACTTTTTGGGAGCCTAGCTGTGTACAGGACCGCGAAAACCAATCAACACTCTCAGGTTTTCTAATGGCGTAAATTGTTCATGTCACCTCTGCACTACCTGTCGCAGTTTCGGAGGCCCTAAAATTCCAAAATAGCACAAAACCCCCCCAAATGACCCCATTTTGCAAAGTAGACACCCCAAGCTATTTGCTGAGAGGCATGGTGAGTCCATGGAATATTTTATATTTTGCCACAAGTTCCGGGAAATATATATATATATATATATTTTTTTTTTTTTTACACAAAGTTGTCAGTAAATGATATATTGCTCACACATGCCATGGGTATATGTGAAATGACACCCCAAAATACATTCTGCTGCTTCTCCTGAGTACAAGGATACCCCATGTGTAAGACTTTTTTGCAGTCTAGCCGCGTACAGGACCCGGAAAACCAATCTGCACCTTCTGGCTTTCTAAGGGCGTAAATTGTTGATCTCACTCCTTACTACCTATCACACTTTTGAAGTCCATAAAAGGCCAAGATGGCACAAAACCCCCCCAAATGACCCCATTTTGCAAAGTAGACACTCCAATCTATTTGCTGAGAGGCATGGTGAGTATTTTGCAGCTCTCATTTTTTTTGGAAAATGAAGAAAAAACAGGAAAATGCATTTTTTTTCCTCTTTTTTCAATTTCCAAAACTTTGTGACAAAAAGTGAGATCTGCAAAACACTCAACATGCCTCTCTGCAAATAGCTCAGGGTGTCTACTTTCCAAAATGGGGTCATTTGGGGGGGTTTTGTGCTATCTTGGAATTTTAGGGCCTCCGAAACTGTGATAGGTAGTCAGGAGTGAAATCAACAATTTACGCCCTTGGAAAGCCTGAAAGTGGAGGTTGGTTTTCGGGGTCCTGTACTCGGCTAGACTGCAAAAAAGTCTCACACATGGGGTATCCCTGTACTCAGGAGAAGCAGCAGAATGTATATTGGGGTGTCATTTCACATATACCCGTGGCATGTGTGAGCAATATATCATTTACTGACAGCTTTGTGTAAAAAAAAAAAAAAAATATATATATATATATATTTCCCGGAACTTGTGGTAAAATATAAAATATTCCATGGACTCACCATGCCTCTCAGCAAACAGCTTGGGGTGTCTACTTTCCAAAATGGGGTCATTTGGGGGGGTTTTGTGCTATCTTAGAATTTTAGGGCCTCCGAAACTGTGATAGGTAGTCAGGAGTGAAATCAACAATTTACGCCCTTGGAAAGCCTGAAAGTGGAGGTTGGATTTCGGGGTCCTGTACTCGGCTAGACTGCAAAAAAGTCTCACACATGGGGTATCCCTGTACTCAGGAGAAGCAGCAGAATGTATTTTGGGGTGTCATTTCACATATACCCGTGGCATGTGTGAGCAATATATCATTTACTGACAGCTTTGTGTAAAAAAAAAAAAAATATATATATATATATATATTTCCCGGAACTTGTGGTAAAATATAAAATATTCCATGGACTCACCATGCCTCTCAGCAAACAGCTTGGGGTGTCTACTTTCCAAAATGGGGTCATTTGGGGGGGTTTTGTGCTATCTTAGAATTTTAGGGCCTCCGAAACTGTGATAGGTAGTCAGGAGTGAAATCAACAATTTACGCCCTTGGAAAGCCTGAAAGTGGAGGTTGGATTTCGGGGTCCTGTACTCGGCTAGACTGCAAAAAAGTCTCACACATGGGGTATCCCTGTACTCAGGAGAAGCAGCAGAATGTATATTGGGGTGTCATTTCACATATACCCATGGCATGTGTGAGCAATATATCATTTACTGACAGCTTTTTGTAAAAAAAAAAAAAAATATATATATATATATATTTCCCGGAACTTGTGGCAAAATATAAAATATTCCATGGACTCACCATGCCTCTCAGCAAACAGCTTGGGGTGTCTACTTTCCAAAATGGGGTCATTTGGGGGGGTTTTGTGCTATCTTAGAATTTTAGGGCCTCCGAAACTGTGATAGGTAGTCAGGAGTGAAATCAACAATTTACGCCTTTGGAAAGCCTGAAAGTGGGGACTGGTTTTCGGGGACCTGTACTCGGCTAGACTGCAAAAAAGTTTCACACATGGGGTATCCCTGTACTCAGGATAAGCAGCAGAATGTATTTTGGGGTGTCATTTCACATATACACATGGCATGTGTGAGCAATATATCATTTAGTGACAACTTTCTGTAAAAAAACAACAAAAAAAAAAGAAATAATAATTTTCCCGACACTTGTAGCAAAATATAAAATATTCCATGGACTCACCATGCCTCTCAGCAAATAGCTTTGGGTGTCTACTTTTCAAAAAGGGGTCATTTGGGGGGTGTTTGAACAGTCCCGGCATTTTACGCTCAATCTTAGCCACACATCACCCACTCTTCTAACCACTTGAAAACCAAGCCTTTTCTGTGCCTTTTTGTTTACATGAAAAAATATTTTTTTTTTACTAGAAAATTACTTTGAACCCCCAAACATTATATATTTCTTTAAAGCAGAGGCCCTATAGAATAAAATGGTGGATGTTGCAATTTTTTTTGTCACACGGTATTTGCGCACAGATTTTCCAAACGCAATTTTTGCGAAAAAAATACATTTTTTTTAAATTTATTGCACAAATACACTATATAATTCCAATTTGTTTGGTAAAATTTAAAAGATGATCTTATGCCGAGTTCATAGACACCTGACATGACATGCTTTAAAAATTGCGCACACCTGCGCAGCGGCAAAAACGTACGTACATTTTTAAAAACCTTTAAAAGTCTCTACAGGTTACCACTTTAGACTTACAGAGGAGGTCTACTGCAAGAATTACTGCACTCGATCTGGCGATCGCGGCGATACCTCACATGCATGCTGAAATTGCGGTTTACATATGACACTAGACCAACGCGTGCGTGTGCCATTGCGCGCAAGCACGGGGGAAAGGGGGCGGAGCTCGATTTTTTTTTTTTTTTTTTTTTTTTTTTTTTGCTCTTTTATGTTATTTTGACACCTTTCCTTTAATTTTTTTTTTTTTTTAAATCATTTTTATTGCTATCACAGTGAATTTAGATATCCCCTATGATAGCAATCGGTAGTGACAGGTACTCTTTTTTTTAAAAATTGGGGTCTTTTATACTCTAGATCTCTCCTCTGACCTTAATGCTTCTGACCACGCCAAAATTGGTGTGATAAAATACTTTCCCAATTTCCCAATGGCCCTGTTTATTTCTGGCGAAAAAGAAGTCATGAAATGCTCGTAGCCTCCGGCATCTTAGGCCATAGAGATGATTGGAGCCATTCTAATCTTCAATTAGCTCTATGGTTAGATAACTGAACCACCGGCTGCACTCTCGGGTTAACCGGTGGGACAGGAGAGCCCGAGAAAAACCACGGAAGGCTGCGGAAGGCGGCGGTGGGGGGGGGGAGGCCCCTCCCACTGCATGTAAAAGCAGTCTAGCGGCCAATTACCTGCTAGGATTGCTTTTACATGTAAGCCGACCGCTGGCTGTAAAAAACGATACCAAGATGATGCCTAAATCTGCAGGCATCATCCTGGTATAACCACTCAAAGTCCAGCAACGTACCAGTACATTGCTAGTCCTTGTTTGGCATATAGGTTTTTTTTTTTTTCATGCAGCCTGTGGGCTGAACGGAAAAAAAGAGAACCTATCAGAAATCAGCACAAGAATAATGCGTAGTATTACTCATCATTAACCGCCCAAACAACCACCCACTGAATTTAATGATGGGTATACACGGCACTATCCACGTATACCAAAATAGGATTTTAACTGCAGTGCTGAAATCAGAAAATCACCACAGCTGCTATCAGCAAAGGTATCCATATATGCTGAGCGCAAACGCTGTTTGTGTCAGAATATATAAAATCAATGCGTGGTAGCCGACGAGGGACCTGCAAGAGAAACAGGTCACAAAAGAATGAAAAAACAAAGTACATTAAAAAAAGTACATTAGGAAGAGTAGGACATATAAAATGACTGACAACAACAAAAGTTTTTGGATTCTCATCATTAACCGCCCAAACAACCACCCACTGAATTTAATGATGGGTATACACGGCGCTATCCACGTATACCAAAATAGGATTTTAACTGCAGTGCTGAAATCAGAAAATCACCACAGCTGCTATCAGCAAAGGTATCCATATATGCTGAGCGCAAACACTGTTTGTGTCAGAATATATAAAATCAATGCGTGGTAGCCGACAAGTACCTGCAAGAGAAACAGGTCACAAAAGAATGAAAAAACAAAGTACATTAAAAAAAAGTACATTAGGAAGAGTAGGACATATAAAATGACTGACAACAACAAAAGTTTTTGGATTCTCATCATTAACCGCCCAAACAGCCACCCACTGAATTTAATGATGGGTATACACGGCGCTATCCACGTATACCAAAATAGGATTTTAACTGCAGTGCTGAAATCAGAAAATCACCACAGCTGCTATCAGCAAAGGTATCCATATATGCTGAGCGCAAACACTGTTTGTGTCAGAATATATAAAATCAATGCGTGGTAGCCGACGAGTACCTGCAGGAGAAACAGGTCACAAAAGAATGAAAAAACAAACAAAGGACATTTAAATGTACAGTAAGAAGAGTAGAAGGACATATAAATTGACTGACACAACAACTGTTTTTGGATCCATTTATTTTTCTTTCTAACTGTTTCTTCATGTCTTGATTTGGGAGGGACTGCGATCTTCTGCGATCTTCTCTTCCAGCTTGGGTCTCTCAAAATGTCGATGGACATCCAACATCCTTCGAGACCCTGTGTTTGTGTGCCCTACACTGTGTCGTGCTGTACCCTACACTAAAACTCCACTAGTGTATGGTAGCGCTCAAAACATTCCCCGATGCAGAGACCAGGTTGGTCAGGACATTTGGGACAATAATAACGGGTGTCACGCCTAAATCCGCGCCTGCTACAGACACGACATCTTCTTTGGGGCCATCTTTGGGTAGGGGTACTCGGGAGGGCATAAGGAAAATGCCTCTCATGCAGCCGGCTCACTGCATCTGGAAGGGGAAGTTGGGCAGGCATGCCTCCTGGGTACAGGTAGGCAAGGATGATCTCTTCCTGGAATTCCCGGAAAGATCCAGTTCGTCCTGACGCCTTGTATAGGACAAAGGCGTTCAGCATCGCCAATTGGAATAAATAAACAGACACTTTTTTGTACCAGCGTCTGGCTTTACGGGCAACTAAATACGGCGCCAAAATCTGGTCGTTAAGGTCCACCCCTCCCATGTTAAGGTTATATTCGTGGACACAGAGGGGTTTCTCCACAACGCCAGTTGCCGTAGTGATTTGGATTGTCGTGTCTGCGTGAAGGGAGGACAGAACATAAACATCCCGTGTATCCTTCCACTTCACCGCAAGCAATTTGTCCGTTTTCAAGCAGGCTCTCGCCCCCCGACTAAGACGGGAATCTACAAGCCGTTGGGGGAAGCCCCGGCGATTATGTCGCACGGTGCCACATGCGCCAATTTGTAATTCGAGCAGGTGACTAAATAGTGGCACGCTTGTATAAAAGTTGTCCACGTACAAATGGTACCCCTTTCCGGATAAGGGTGACACCAAGTCCCAAACGATCTTACCGCTGCTCCCTATGTAGTCTGGGCAGTTGGGGGGCTCCACACAGCTATCTTTTCCCTCATAGACCCGGAAACTAACTGTATAGCCTGTGGCCCTGTCACACAATTTATACAGTTTGACCCCGTATCTGGCACGCTTGCTGGGGAGGTACTGTTTCATAGCAAGGCGGCCAGTAAATTTAATCAGGGACTCGTCAACGCAGACAACTTGTTCGGGGGTAAACAAGGCTGCAAACCGCTGATTGAAGTGGTCTATGAGGGGCCGAATTTTGTGGAGCCGATCGTATGCAGGGTCTCCCCGAGGACGACAGATTTCATTGTCGCTGAAATGCATAAATCGCAGAATTTGCTCATATCTCGCCCTGGACATGGAGGCAGAGTACATGCGCATATGGTGAAGTGGGCTAGTGGACCAATATAGCCGCAATTCACTCTGTTTAGTTATGCCCATGTGGAGGGAAAGGCCCAGAAAGATCTTAAATTCGGAAACCGTTAAAGGTTTCCAGCCGAATTGTCTGGCAAGGGGCGAATTTGGGTTGGCGGCGATAAATTGTTGAGCATATAAATTTGATTGATCCACAATAGATCTGAAAAGATCTTCCGTGAAGAACAGCTCATAAAAGTTCAGGGGCGTAAAACCAGCTGTCTCCACGTGGATTCCAGGTTGGGCGGTGAATGGGGGAAGTACTGGCGCTGTAGTATCAGTGGGTTGCCAATTAGGAAATGCCAGCGCATCAGGGAGGGCACTATGGGCTCTACGGGCCTGTCTTCGAATACGCGGTGGCTGCGGGCCACTACTTGTGCTAGCCACCGCACCAGCTTCAACTGCACTTAGGGGACTCGCCACGTCACCAGGTCTTACTGCAGTGCTGGTTGTACTAGGTCCAGGGTGTACTAGGCCGCTGGCGCTTGCCAGGTCGCCAGAAGGATGAGCGGCACTAGTACCCACACTCTGCTCCATACGAGCACCCTGCGATTCCTGCATCTCAACAACACCAGAATGGGGTCGGGTACGCCTGGGTCTAACAGGGACCCATCTGTCGTCGGAGCTATCTGTCAGGGAGCCGCTGCTGTCATTTGGTTCGTATACTGACCCTGATTCTGCCGGTGAGGCTTCCCCATCGCTCTCACCTGACATGGTCATCATACTGTAAATAGCTTCATCACTGTACGAACGTTTAGACATTTTGGTAACTAAATTTACCCGTACAGTGATGCGACTCACAGGTAATAAAAGCACCTGGTTGTCGAAGACTATTTCAAGCGCTACCAAAAAAACTGCTAATGCTAGCAGGGATCAGGCCTGACTCTGCTAACACAGCGGTTTTGTGTCTTGTGTTTTTTTGTAAGTGACAGTAATCTGTTGATTACTACACTTACCTGGGTGAAAGGGTTAAACGCAGGTGCTGGCAGGAATCAGTGCTGATCGTGCAAACACTGCGTTTTGGGAACCCTAAACTATGGGGGCGCTAGTATAGCTCTGATCAGATCAGATATTGATCTGTTCAAACACTATACTAGAAATGGAAGTGTAGGTGCGTGCGTGTGTGCGTGCGTGCGTGTGTGGCAATCAAGGGGTTACTTCTAAACTATGCGCTGGGGATCTGGGGGGGGTGGCGGGGACCCTAAACCTCCTTTGGGAAAGAAACTAGCTAGCTAGCACAACCTCAAGTCACAATGACACCAATACAAAATACAGTAAAAACAGTATATTATGTGTGTATTAGTGCTAATGTGACAGAGGGTGTAGGGGTTAACGGGATGTGATCAGGGGGGGATCAGGGGTTTAAATCTTTATTGGAAGGGGCTGGCGGGTATCCTAAGGATAAAAGGAACGGTGGCAAGCGCTAAACCTGGTCACAAGTCACACTTATACGGGTATATAGAAAATGCTATATACTGTATACAGTGTGCGTTGTGGCAGGGGGTGTAGGGGTGATCAGGAGGGGATCAGGGGATTAAATCTTTATTGGGCGGGTGGGGGGGACCCTAAACCTGCTTGGGACACAAACTTAGTCGCCTGCGCTAATTCTGATCACAATCACACTAATACAAAAATACAAAAACACTGTATATTACGTTTGTATTAGTGCTGATGTGACAGAGGGTGTAGGGGTTAACTAGCGGTGATCAGGAGGGGATCAGGGGGGATCAGGGGCTCAAATCTTTATTAGGGGGGGGTGGCGGGTAATTCAAGTGGAAAAAGGGGGGTCGCAAGCGCTAGACCTGACCACAAATCACACTTATACGGGTATATAGCAAAATGCTATATACTGTATACGGTGTGTGTTATGGCAGGGGGTGTAGGGGTGATCAGGGGGGGGTCAGGGGCTTAAATCTTTATTGGGCGGGTGGCGGGGACCCTAAACCTTCTTGGGACAGAAACTTAGTCGCCTGCGCTAATTCTGATCACAATGACACTAATACAAAAATACAATAACACCGTATATTGCGTTTGTATTAGTGCTGATGTGACAGAGGGTGTAGGGGTTAACGGCGGTGATCAGGGGGGGTTCAGGGGGGATCAGTGGGTTAAATCTTTATTAGGGGGGGGTGGGGGGTAATTTGAGTGGAAAAGGGGGGGTCGCAAGGGCTACACCTGTTCACAAATCACACTTATACAGGTATATAGGTATATGCTATATGCTGTATATAGTGTGTGTTGTGTCAGGTGCTGTAGGGGTTAATTGGGGGGGCGATCGGGGGTGAAATGTGCCTATCTAGCTGTGTGTGATGTGCTTGGTGCAATTACTCACAGTAAGATGTGCTCTCCTCTCACGCTGGATCCGAAAAGACCGTTGGGAGGGGAGGGCACATCTCCTCTAAGCCTGTGTTTACATTTCACAGGCTTAGAGGGAGATCTGATTGGGCAGGACCGATCAACAGGTCCAGACCAAAAATGATTGGCCTGGACCTGATGACTGATCGGTTCTGAACCCAATCGAGTCATCGGCGGCGGCGGCGGGGCGCGGGAGCGCGCACAGGGCCGGCAAAAAGTGCTGACGTAGGTCTACGTCAGTTTGCCTGGCCGGGGCTGAGCGCCGACGTAGATCGTCGTGCGCCGGTCGTTAAGTGGTTAAATGGACATGTAATAGATGAGAGCATGGATACATTTTATGTTGTTTTATAATATTCTTAACTGGAGATATCTTTATTTAATATTCAATATTCTGGTCAACCAAGAGGTGTCACCCTATGACATCACCAGTTAATGAATAAGATGTTCCAACCAATGGGGATCATGTTACTCCCTCTGGGTTTAACCTATGGTAATTTTATTAGTCCTTTGTTCTATACCATATAAAAAGAAAAAGCCCAGATGACACAGGACACATGACATTTTGCCCAATATACATCACACATACAACATACACGCTACTACAGCAATGCATAGACTCATCTACACAGACTCCATTTTGCTCCATCATGTATCTGAAACTTTGAGGGACGCCAAACGAAACTCCTCCCTAATTGACCGCCATCTTGGAAATGCAGCCATCTTAAAGACTCTGGTAACTACCATTCTAAGCTAGCAGCCATTTTAAATATGGTAAATATTCCTTGCTAATTATTTGATTATTATTCAATATTGTTTACGTACTTCCTTAAATGTTTTACATTTCATGCTAAAGGGTAACGAGAGTACAATCCCAGCCGTATAAACCAAATGTATATTTTTCTCTAAGAGATCTTTTTTGCTTTTTATAAAATTTTATATTAATATCAGATTTAGCGCATATTGGCGTATTAGTCACACGTTTTGCATAGACTATTCTCGCTTCATCTGCAGTGGAGTGACTATCAGACTGTGCATTGCGCAGACAATTGTGGTCTGATTATATAGAACATTCATTTATGGTTTATACTATACCTGGAGAAAACGTAATCTTGCTTTATTTTTACTTTCATTATTGAGCTACACATCACATTGCATTTATTGTTTGAAGTTCATATTTATTGCAAAGTTATTTTTTTGTGTCATCTCAAGTTTGATCATTTATCGTGATTACATGTCTGGTGAATAAATACTCTTATATATTCCATACTGTAGACTGTTTTCACTAAGATTGGTATATGCTTTTAAAAAGAAATTAATCAATAAAAAGAATTCGCTGCATATTGATTTGTGGAAGTAAGCAAAGATTCTCCTTTTGCACAGATCTTTGCTTATTGACATAAATAGACACTGTTATATTCAGAGCAGTATAAACATTCTGACATAATGGAGGCGGCCCAGCGAGATATTATTAATTTCTGACATAATGGAGGCGGCCCAGCGAGATATTATTAATTTATTATTAATTCTGACACTCCAACGGAGTCGCACCAATTTTGAAAGTAGTTAATGCACTACTTTTTGTAAGTTTAGGTACAACTTGCATAGACATCTGTGCATAAAGTCACACAGACTGCACCTGAAGTCCCACTGACATGCGACTTTGAAATCGTGCCACTTCAAGTGAAGTCACTCTGCTCTGGGGTCCAACCTTTTAATATCCCTCTCAGCCTCCTGCTGGTCACTCACCATACTGGATTGGACCAGGGATTGGCTGGAGAGGCATTAAAGTGGTTGTAAAGGCTAAAGGCTTTTTACCTTCATGCATTCTATGCATGAAGGTAAAAAACCTTTTGTGTGCTACTTCCCTCACAGCCCCCCTAATACCCACCTGAGCCCCCTCTTGATCAAGCAATGTGCAGGAGAGCCTCAGCTGTCCCGGTACTCTTCCTCCTTTTTGACTGAGCCAATGGCTCCTGCTGCTGTCAATCACAGCCAGTGAGCCAATGAGGAGAGAGCAGGATGGGGCCAAGATGCGGCTCTATGTGTCTTATGGAGGCATAGAGCAGGGCTCAGGGGGGAGCATGCACCAGTGCCCCCATAGCAAACGGCTTGCTATTGGGGGCATTGGTCATAGGGAAAGAGCCATAAGCACCGGCAGGGGACCTAAGAAAAAGAAGATCGGGGTTGCTCTGTGCAAAACCATTGCGCAGAGCAGGTAAGTATAACATGTTTGTTATTAAAAGAAAAACTAACCTTTAATACCACTTTGTATGCAGGCTGGAGTCTGTGCTTTTCCACCCACTATGTCCCATGTCACTATGTCCAATACAGAGGGTTCAAGCCAAGAGAGCCCAGAGCAGACCTGACAAAACAATTGTTGCACTCCCTAACTACAGGGAGTCCAAAACCTAAATTTCAACCACTAGTAGCCTAATGGGGCGCTACATAAGTACAGTGCCTTGAAAAAGTATTCATACCCCTTTAAATTTTCCACATTTTGTCATGTTACAACCAAAAACATAAATGTATTTTATTGGGATTTTATGTGATAGACCAACACAAAGTGACACATAATTGTGAAGTGGAAGGAAAATGATAAATGGTTTTCAAGTTGTTTTTACAAATAAATATCTAAAAAGTGTGACGTGCATTTGTTGTCAGCCCCCATTACTCTGATACCCCTAACTAAAATCTAGTGGAACCAATTGCCTTCAGAAGTCGCCGAATTAGTAAATAGAGTCCACTTGTGTGTAATTTAACCACTTTACCACCGGAGGATTTTGCTGTCTTACGTCTGGGCCACTTTTTACGATTCGGCACTGTGCGACTTTAACTGACAATTGCGCGGTCATGCAATGCCGTACCCAAATGAAATTTACGTCCTTTTTTCCCACAAATAGAGCTTTCTTTTGGTGGTATTTGATCACCTGTGCGATTTTTCATTTTTGCACTATAAACAAAAAATTTTTATAATTTTGAAAAAATAACAATATTTTTCACATTTTTTTATATGAAATTCCCCCCCAAAAAAATGTAAAAATCAAAATGTTTTATCATTTTAGGCCAATTTGTTTTCTGCTACATATTTTTGGTAAAAAAATCGCAATAAGCGTATTTTGATTGGTTTGCGCAAAAGTTATTGCGTTTACAAACTAAGGGAAAGATTTCTGTCGTTTTTGGTGTTTTTTTTTAACGAGTAATGGCGGCGATCTGCGATTTTTTTGTGGGACTGCGACATTGCGGCGGACAGATCGGACCCTTGACTGACATTTTTGACACTTTTGGGGGTACCAGTGACATTACTACAGTAATCAGAGCTATAAATATGCACTGTTACTGTAAAAATGACACTGGCAGGGAAGGGGTTAATTTTATTGGAGAGGGAGGGGTTAATGTATGCCTGGTGCTTACTAACATGTGTGGGGGGAGGTGACTGAGTGACACAGGGACAGATTGGATGTTCAGCTATGCTGAACCCTGCAATCTGACCCTGCCTGTCACTTAGGAGTTCGGGGAAGAGTAGCGGCGATCGCCGCTGCTCCTCCCCTGGCCCGACTCCCGCTGTGACTGAAAACCGCCGTGAAAGGGGAATGTCTGGCGACGTAGGTCTACGTCGCCAGACGTTATCGAGCCACTTTGCCGCAGAGCTCTAGTGAGCAGTGCGGAAGTGGTTAATAACAGTGTTAATAACAGTATAAATACAGCTGTTCAGTGAAGCTCTGAGAGGTTTGTTAGGAAACCTTAGTGAAAAAACAGCATCATGAAGGCCAAGGAAACACACCAAACTGGTCAGGGATAAAGTTGTGGAGAAGTTTAAAGCAGGGTTAGGTTATAAAAAAAAATCCCAAGATTTGAACATCTCACGGATCACTGTTCAATCCATCATCCGAAAATGGAAAGAGAATGGCACAATTGCAAACCTACCAAGACATGGCCGTCCACCTAAACTGACAGGCCGGGCAAGGAAAGCAATAAACAGAGAAGCAGCCAAGAGGCCCATGGTAACTCAGGAGGAGCTTCAGGTATCCACAGCTCAGATGGGAGAATCTGTCCATAGGACAACTATCAGTTGTGCACTCCACAAATCTGGCCTTTATAAAAGAGTGGTGAGAAGAAAGCCATTGTTGAAAGAAAGCCAGAAGTCCCATTGCAGTTTATGAGAAGCCATGTGGGGGACACAGCAAACATGTTGAAGAAGGTGCTCTGGTTTGATGAAGCCAAAATTTAACATTTTGGCCTAAAAGCAAAACGCTTCGTGGGGGAAAACGCTTTGTGGGGGAAAACGCTTCGTGGGGGAACACTTCATGTCACCCTGAACATACTATCTCCACCCTGAAACATGGTGGTGGCAGCATCATGCTGTGGGGATGCTTTTCTTCAGCAGGGACAGGGAAGTTGGTCAGAGTTAATGGGCAGATGGATGGAGCCAAATGCAGGGCAATCTTATAAGAAAACCTGTTAGAGTCTGCAAAAGACTCAAGACTGGGGCGGAGGTTCACCTTCCAGCAGGACAACGACCCTAAAAATACTGCCAGAGCTATAATGGAATGGTTTAGATCAAAGCATATTTATGTGTTAGAATGGCCCAGCCAGGCTGACTTCACACTGATGCGAATTGGATGCGGGTTTCCCCGTGATTTTACCACAATTTGCGTTTTTTATGCTTTTTTTTTTTTTATTTGATGGGCAGATTTAAAAACGCAAATCATGGAAAAATTGCGGTAAAAACGCAACACTTGCGTTTTGAATGCGGGTCCAGTGAAGTCTATTACTTGCAAAACGCTGCATTTTGCGGGAAAAAGTCCCTGAACCTTTCTAGAAACACAGAGGCACAAAAATGCATTGATAGAGAAAAAAATCTTTCAATAGGGGACACTAGTTCTGATGGCTATCCGGGATTTACCTCACTTTGAAGGTTTTTTGCCACTCTTTCTGTTGTGGCTATGGAACAGGAAGTGAGGGGAAATCTCTCCAATGGAACACAGATAGAAAAATAAAAAACTAACAGGGGTTATATTTCTCAATAATTCCATCAAATAAAAGGCAAATTGTATTGTAACTACTGTATCTTTCCTTTCCTGGCGCCAGTCTGAGGCAGCATACTACCACATGTATGCTGCCATGTTGGCGCCAGGAAAACAAGTTTTGCCTTCCATTCTACCTGAATCCAAAATATAAAGTTTAATTCAAGTCTTTAGTATGTGGGTGGGGTCTACTCGCCCTGCATGCGGAGGTACTTTTTACACAGAGCATACTCACCAATGTCCGGGACCAGGCAGAGACTGAGGTCATGTGAAACATCGAACATTAGGGCACTTTCCTGACTTAGAGATGAGCTTTTCTCTGTTTGCAGTAATAAAGTGCAGAGTTTCTCTGAAAAGCGACTTGTCCCATGCCACTACACACTGTGACTTGTAGAGATCTCCATAACGTGAGTTCAGGTCTTGCTGCTATTGGATACCGACCTCTGGGGATGGAGCAAGAACATCAACCCCCCCCCCCCCCATCGCTGTCAGAGGATCTGTCAACTTGCCATGTACCACACCTAACGACTGGTTACTTGTGCCTATTCCTTCACTTGGTTACCCATAGCAACTATGCTCCTCTGCTTGCCATTATGGTATTGTCCATGTCTGGATTGCTGTCCGAGATTCCCGGTATCTTCAGCGCTGCTCTTGTGCCCGCAGGTCCAGCTTCAGCCCCTGGACTTTAGCCATCCTCCTTTTAAAAGCACAGGTGGGCCCGCTAGGACCAAACACCTGGCAGAAAAAGAGACAGAGGTAGTGTCACAGTCTTGTGGACAGGAGGTAAACTAATCTGAGCCTCGAACGGGATGTTCTCCTGAAATGGGTGGATCGCTCAGCAGCTTGACCCCGGGTTCATTGGGGAGATGCGTCCTGACAGATGTCAGAGGCAGGTAAAGCAGGCAAACTAGGTGTGGAGGGGCTGGAAGAAATGGAAGGTGTCCGAGGAATCGGTAGTCCATCAGGGCGGACATGGGATGGTTCCTCCATTCCCTCCAAACGGTAGTATAGCAAGGAAATTCAACTAGATCAGGTAGTCCAATGGGTGCATTCCATACATCAACAGAGGCAAAATGAGCAGAAAACCTAGCTTGTCTCTTCCTTTTACCCTGCAATGTGCAAATCCCACAATCTTCAGGTACACAAGGCCTGTGTCCTGTGCAGAGATCGCTTTGTTTAACAACAAAACCTTGTAGGACATGGTAACACTGAGGTGTAGCATACCACATTGAGGTCTGGGCCGCTTCCAGGTTTCGGATGTTATATACGCCCCTTATAAGGATTCCAGCCAATCTGAGGACAGTGCCTGACTCAGGAGCCTATCCAAACCAAATTGTGGCAGTCATGTTTCAGGCCTCTGAGCAACCCTGGGCAAATGCTAGAAACGAACTAACTAAACACCCATTATTTAGGGGTGGTCTTCAGGTGCATGTGGTGGGTGTCTCAAACCAAGGAAAAAAGTTTTGGAACCTTTCCAGCTTACCAGGTGAATCCATATTGTTTTTTGCCTACCAGAGAGCAGGATCTGCTAGTGAGGTCTGCTCATGGTGCTCAGGTGCAGCTCAGTTTGTCTGAAGTGTTTCACACTGGTCCAATAGGGAGGCATATTAGACAGTGGGAGGAAACCTGACAAATGGGTGCACAGTCATTTAGTACAGCCCTGGGGATTGGCAGAGGAAGGTGCTTCAGTGCAAGCTGTAAAACTGTATAAATGTGCTCAGGGTTTTTCTGCTAAGGAGCGGGGTCCCAGAGGGAGGGGGCTTCTGCCAGGTGGTCGACCTGATGGCCTGAGAGTCAAAAAGGAGCTGAACCCGGAGGTCCTGCAAAGCTGACTGGAAGGGAGACACTGGAAAGGATCTGATTCTGCATATAGTGGGTACGGAAAGTATTCAGACCCCCTTAAATTTTTCACTCTTTGTTATATTGCAGCCATTTGCTAAAATCATTTAAGTTCATTCTTCTTCCTCATGAATGTACACATAGCACCCCATACTGACAGAAAAACACAGAATTGTTGACATTGTTGCAGATTTATTAAAAAAGAAAAACTGAAATATCACATGGTCCTAAGTATTCAGACCCTTTGCTCAGTATTTAGTAGAAGCCCCCTTTTGATCTAATACAGCCAGGAGTCTTTTTGGGAAAGATGCAACAAGTCTTTCACACCTGGATTTGGGGATCCTCTGCCATTCTTCCTTGCAGATCCTCTCCAGTTTTGTCAGGTTGGATGGTAAACGTTGGTGGACAGCCATTTTTAGGTCTCTCCAGAGATGCTCAATTGGGTTTAAGTCAGGGCTCTGGCTGGGCCATTCAAGAACAGTCACGGAGTTGTTGTGAAGCCACTTCGTTATTTTAGCTGTGTGCTTAGGGTCATTGTCTTGTTGGAAGGTAAACCTTCAGCCCAGTCTGAGGTTCAGAGCACTCTGGAGAAGGTTTTTGTCCAGGATATCCCTGTACTTGGCTGCATTCATCTTTCCCTCGATTGCAACCAGTCGTCCTGTCCCTGCAGCTGAAAAACACCCCCACAGCATGATGCTGCCACCACCATGCTTCACTGTTGGGACTGTATTGGACAGGTGATGAGCAGTGCCTGGTTTTCTCCACACATACCGCTTAGAATTAAGGCCAAAAAGTTCTATTTTGGTCTCATCAGACCAGAGAATCTTATTTCTCACCATCTTGGAGTCCTTCAGGTGTTTTTTTAGCAAACTCCATGCAGGCTTTCATGTGTCTTACACTGAGGAGAGGCTTCCGTCGGGCCACTCTGCCATAAACCCCCGACTGGTGGAGGGCTGCAGTGATGGTTGACTTTCTACAACTTTCTCCCATCTCCTGTCTGCATCTCTGGAGCTCAGCCACAGTGATCTTTGGGTTCTTCTTTACCTCTCTCACCAAGGCTCTTCTCCCCCAATAGCTCAGTTTGGCCGGACGGCCAGCTCTAGGAAGGGTTCTGGTCGTCCCAAACGTCTTCCATTTGAGGATTATGGAGGACACTGTGCTCTTAGGAACCTTAAGTGCAGCAGAAATCCTTTTGTAACCTTGGCCAGATCTGTGCCTTGCCACAATTCTGTCTCTGAGCTCTTCAGGCAGTTCCTTTGACCTCATGATTCTCATTTGCTCTGACATGCATTGTGATCTGGAAGGTCTTATATAGACAGGTGTGTGGCTTTCCTAATCAAGTCCAATCAGTATAATCAAACACAGCTGGACTCAAATGAAGGTGTAGAACCATCTCAAGGATGATCAGAAGAAATGGAAAGCACCTGATTTAAATATATGAGTGTCACAGCAAAGGGTCTGAATACTTAGGACCATGTGATATTTCAGTTTTTCTTTTTTAATAAATCTGCAACAATGTCAACAATTCTGTGTTTTTCTGTCAGTATGAGGTGCTATGTGTACATTCATGAGGAAGAAGAATGAACTTAAATGATTTTAGCAAATGGCTGCAATATAACAAAGAGTGAAAAATTTAAGGGGGTCTGAATACTTTCCGTACCCACTGTATATTGAGTACATATCTGTGTCATGGGGCCTGTCCTGAGAGGGCCATCCCTTCAGCTAGAAGAGTCAGTGCACAGATGTCAGTCAAGGGGGTGCTAGAGAGTGTCCTTATAATAATGTAGTTGCATCAAGTCTGCTGCTGGAGAGAACAAGAAGACTTAACCCTTTCATACAAGTGGCAGTATGGTTAAAGCAGTGTGACTGCTTCCTCAAGTAACCTGGTGAGGCCAAGTGAGAGTTGTCCTTATCAACTGTAGATAGTTCTCGTTGGAGTATCACACTATTCCCTTCTCCCATCCAAGTTCCACAATAAATATATAACTAAAACCCCTGGACTGTTTACCATTGGGAGTAAGGAGGGATGTGTAAACTGTCCCCATGTGACTGTCTGCAGGTAATCAGAGGAGGCCCAAGACGTCATCATACAGCCAGCCCTACGGGGACATGCTGCACAAACAAAAGCCTCAGTATTTATATTTTATTAGTGTAGCACTGCCCCCTTAGAAGCTGCTGGTTTTTCACACTTTTGGATTCCCCTGGGTTACCCATAGCAACTGCATGAAAAATCTTAACACTTTACTTTCTTGGCTCAGTCAATGAACAGTCTAGGGGTTGTTGTTTTATTTGATTTTGGGATGGGAGAAGGGATGAGTTGGATACTCCAACAACTGAACCATTCACAATGCTGAGGACTCCTATCTAAGAATGCGGCCAGGCCGCAGCTTCATCCTGCCACTAGATAAATCTGAGGTAAATGTTCCTATAGGTACTTATCTTCGGGGCACTCGCCTAGTACCCCCTTTCTATCTACCAGCTGACAACCATCCACTGACTACTGTACTCCAGAGTGGCCCCCTTCCTGGTCAGGCCCTTAGGTACGATCCCCTGTACTCATGATACTGCTTTCCAGGTTCTCCAGTGCCTCAACTCCTTCTAGTCAGCTCTCCTGGACTTCTGGGTTCAGCTCCACACTCCTGGCTCACCAGGCCGACTGCCTGTGACCATACACCAACCCCTGCAGAAGAGGAGGCAGCCGCCACCCCCCTTCTGGGACTTTGCTCACCAGCCAAAGACCTTGAGCACATGTGCCCCTGGCTTTAAATACTACACCCCACAATGCACCAAGATAGCAGTCTGTGCCAATCCCCGGGGCTGTATCAAAGCCTGTGTCCTCATTGGCCAGGTTTCCTCCACTTGTCCAATGTGCCTCCCCACTGGGCACAGTGGAGACACTCCCTCAGACCATATGAATCACACACTGGGCACATTGAGCAGACCTAACTCACCCCCCCACCAAACGGATGCTACATTAGGAATTGTTTTATTATCTTATTATATATTTAAAACCTTCCCGCCCAGCCTATAGTGGATTGATGGCTGGGCGGGAGCTTTACCGTTCTGACTGGACGTCTTATGATGTCCTTCAAAATGGGTCGCTCGTGCACACCCCCAGGGGGCGCAGCGCGGCAATAAGTGGTGCGGTGTGTCACACCGCATCACCGTTCACAGTAAAGAGCCTATGACATAGGCTTGTGATCAGCTGTGTCCAATCACAGTGTAAATAGGAAATGCTGGTTATCGGCATTCCTCTATTTACGCTGACAGCCCTAATTATCAGTGCAGCCCCATTAGTGATACCTGTCAGTGCCCACCAGTGATGCCATTCAGTGCCCATCATTGATGCCTGTTAGTGCCCATCAGTGCCTTCTCTTCAGTGCCGCCTATCATCGCTGTGTATCATTGCTGCCCATCAGTGCCACCTATCACTGCCCATAAGTGCTGCCTATCAGTGGCGCCTATCAGTGCTGCATATAAAGTGCCTCCTCATTAGTGCCAATCAGTGCCGCCTATCAGTACCCATGAGTGCTGCATATTAGTGCCTCCTCATTAGTGCCAATCAGTGCCGCTTCATCGGTGCAGTCTATCAGTGCAGCCTCATCAGCGCACCTCAATAAACTGCAGTCATTGAGCATGGACTCCCATATTGTTGAGTGGATTAGGCAGTGGCTGAGTGACAGACAACAGAAGGTTGTAGTCAATGGAGAACATTCAGAACAAGGTCATGTTACCAGTGGGGTACCTCAGGGATCTGTACTGGGACCAATTTTGTTTAATATCTTCATAAGTGATATTGCAAAAGGCCTCGATGGTAAGGTTTGTCTTTTTGCTGATGACACAAAGATATGTAACAGGGTTGATGTTCCTGGAGGGAAACACCAAATGGAAAAGGATTTTGGAAAACTAGAAGAATGGTCAGAACTCTGGCAACTGAAATTTAATGTGGATAAGTGCAAGATAATGCACCTGGGGCGTAAAAACGCAAGGGCAGAATATAGAATATTTGACACAGTCCTGACCTCAGTATCTGAGGAAAGGGATTTAGGAGTAATTATTTCAGAAGACTTAAAGGTGGGAGGACAATGTAATAGAGCAGCACGAAATGCCAGCAGAATGCTTGGATGTATAGGGAGAGGTATAAGCAGTAGAAAGAGAGAAGTGCTTATGCCGCTGTACAGAACACTGGTGAGACCTCACTTGGAGTATTGTGCGCAGTACTGGAGGCCATATCTCCAGAAGGATATAGATACTCTAGAGAGAGTTCAGAGAAGAGCTACTAAACTAGTACATGGATTGCAGGAAAAAACTTACCAGGAAAGGTTAAAGGACCTTAACATGTATAGCTTGGAAGAAAGAAGAGACAGAGGGGATATGATAGAAACTTTTAAATACATAAAGGGAATCAACTCGGTAAAGGAGGAGAGCATATTTAAAAGAAGAAAAACTACCACAAGAGAACACAGTTTTAAACTAGAGGGGCAAAGGTTTAAAAGTAATATGAGGAAGTATTACTTTACTGAGAGAGTAGTGGATGCATGGAATAACCTTCCTGCAGAAGTGGTAGCTGCAAATACAGTGAAGGAGTTTAAGCATGCATGGGATAGGCATAAGGCTATCCTTCATATAAGATAGGGCCAGGGACTATTCATAGGATTCAGATATATTGGGCAGACTAGATGGGCCAAATGGTTCTTATCTGCCGACACATTCTATGTTTCTATGTTTTTTGCAAAATTGTATAAGTCGGATTTCACACTTGTGCACTCTGAAAGTCACGTGACTTTGACGCAACTTGAAGCAATGCCTGTGTAATGTTTAGGTGTATGGACCTCAAGCCGCATAAAAGTCAGACCAAAGTAGTGCAGAAACTACTTTGAAGTCGCGGTGACTTGAAGTCGCACAGATATGAACGGTACTCAATGGAAATCATTGGGGAACGACTTTTCATGTGGCTTTGCAGTCCCAAGTAGCAGGAAAAGTCGCACAAGTGTAAAAGGGGCCTAAAAGAAACGAAATTAAAAAAGAAAAGTTTTTTTTTTTGTTTAGCAAAAAATAAAAAAAACCCAGCAGTGATTAAAGCGGTTGTAAACCTAAAAAAAAAAAAAAACCCCTGCAAGACAAAGGCATAATGAGCTAGTATGCATCGCATATCACATTATGAATTACTTACCTTAGAACGAAGCCCCGACACGGACCCCCGGACACCGCTGTGGGAGCTGACATCATCCCTTGGCGTCTCTTCCGGGTTCGGCGGCTCCGGCGCTGTGATTGGCCGGAGCCGCGATGATGTCACGCATACTTGCCAACTGTCCCTTTTTTCCAGGGACAGTCCCTGGAAATAGGTGCCTGTCCCAGGTAATTTATATTGTCCCTGGAAATAGGAGCCTGTCCCAGGTAATTTATATTGTCCCTGGAAGCGCCGTTAATCGGGCTGCCCGTAAATGTTACGCAGAAGTAGCGCAGCTGAATGGAAGAATTATTCCAACTCTGCTACTTTGGCCTTAAGTTTGAAATTCCCTTTTTAATTTCCTGTAATTCTCTCTATATTGATTAGACTCTATAATGTGATAAGTAGGAGGAGATTAATTATGCAGAGTGGGCGGAGCTTCAGGGAAGTGGGTGTGGTAAGTAATTGATAGCTGTGCTGTAAAGTGTCCCTGGAAATTTTTTTTAAATGTTGGCAACTATGCGTCACGGGAGTCATTTTCCGGCAAGCTCCCGGCAAGGAAAGCTGAAGGTCCGCCGGACCTTCATAGCGCATGCGCCGCTCGCGTGAGCGGCTGCATGCAGTGCAAATATCTCCTAAACCGTGCCGGTTTAGGAGATATTAAGTGTACCTACAGGTAAGCCTTATTATAGTTAAAAGTGGAAAAAAGCGGTATACTACCGCTTTAAATATCACTAAAAGAAAGCTCTATTTATATGAACAAATGATGAAAATGTTTGGGTACAACATTGCATGACCGCGCAATTGTCTTTCAAAGTGCGACAGTGCTGACAGCTGAAAATTGTCCCGGGCAGGAAGGGGTGAATGTGCACAGTATTGAAGTGATTAATATATAAAAGCATTAAAATTTTATTTGATATTTATTGTTATTTTAACTGTTCGTGTGGCTATGAGGTGTACCAATATGACGGGTCCAATCAGCTGGTCAGATGATCCCAGTGAGTACCAATATGGCCGCACGGATACGGAAAAAGCCTTCCCAGTTTACCAAGCCTCGTTTTGGTTTAAACACGTTTATTGACAACAAATGAACACATTGGATAATCCAACTACATCTTCTCTACCACTGGCTCGAAATTAGCTTCAAGTCCCGCCCTTCTCGTCTCCTCGGCGAATCATTCCTCAGGCCGCCGCAGCCCCCGCCCTCGTAGCCGGTAGGCCTGGAATGCTGTGACGCTGTGAGTATACGTTGTACGGGGCCTCCTCTACTCCATCTTGTCATTTATCCCCCTCCCCCATCGAACTCCAAGGCAGACGGGGGGGAAAGACAATCCGCCGCCATCCTCCTCCCGGCAGCCTTTCCCCATCCCGAAAACCCGCTCATCGGAACCCCCTCACCCGGCGCGTCGAGCCCAGGTGGGTATGGGGTGCGGGCCCTCCTCGCAGTCTCCGCTGTTCCCCGATGAAGGCAGCCCCGGCCATAGAACCCCCCTACAAGACGTAGTGACGCCATTTTGTTTTCTGATCAGTCACCTTACATTCTAATACCCCCCATCCCCCCAGATACATCATATATACCCCCCTCCCGACCTGGCACCACCCCGAGGGGCCCCTACACCCCACCCGGCGCCACATTAACCCTTAGAGTGCATTGTGTTCCCCTCCCCCCCATCACCTCTCCATCACTGGTACCCAATACCGCCACATCCCCTCCCCCACCCTTCTACAGGCACCTAAGGGGGTGCAGGGCCGGCCAATCACAGCCCTGCAGCCTTATCAATACCAATTATTGATTGGCTATCAGTTCTCTCCAGTGCAGCTGGCAGGACATGGGTAGGCTGGTATGGGCTCCTAGCACCCCCCCCCCCCCCCCAATCTGTGATCCATTGCAATGCCTATATGCATATCTAATGATTGATTATTAGTTATTGATCACCTATCAGTCTCTTTTCAATGCCTTTGAGAGGGGGGTGGGGTATGGGTGCCTATCAGAATATATTTTATATCCCCATCCTCCATCTGTTTTCTACTATGCTGCTTGTTTGTATTTCTAATGATTGATTATCAGTTATTGATTGGCTATTGGTCCCTTCCAATACATTTGCTAGGTGTGGGTATGGTGGTGTCGGTGCCTATCAGAATGTATTATTATTTTGCTACTTTTAGATTTTTTTTTTTCTTCTACTAATGTGCTTTTGCATTTCTAATGATTATCAGTTATTGATCAGCTATCAGTCCGTTCAATACTTGTGACGGGGGGTGGGTATGGTAGTATAGGTGCCTGCTTGAATAATTTTATATTATTATCCTTTACTATTGGAATCATTTTTTATCATCGTCTTCTATCTGTTCTCTATCATAATGCTTGTTTGCGTTTGCTAATTATTATCAGTTATTGATCAGCTATCAGTCCATTCAATACCTATGATGGGGGGGGGGGGGTATTTTAGTATAGGTGCTTGCTTGAATAATTTTATATCATTATCTTCTACTAGTGGAATCATTTTATATCATCGTCCTCTATCAGTTCTCTCCCATAATGCTTGTTTGCGTTTCTTATGATTATCAGTTATTGATCGGCTATTGGCCCCTTTCAGTGTGTTTTGACAGGGGGTGGGTATGGCGGTAGGGATGTCCATCGGAATACATTTTATATTATCGTCCTCTATTTGTCATCTCTTATGGTGCCTTTTTGATTTTGTTTGTTAATCATTTTCTGTTATTGATCAGCTATTGGTCCCCTTTCAATGCAGTTGATAGGGACTGGGTATAGGTGGGTGAGTGGGTACGGTGGAATAGGTACTTATAAGAATGCATTTTTATTATTTTGCTACTTCTGTTCTTTACTATAGCCTCCTTTTTTGCATTCCTAATGATTGATTATCCGTTATTGATTGGCTATCGGCCCCTTTCAATGCGTATGCCAGAGATGGGTATGATGGTATAGTATATCATCATCCTCTACTATAGGAATCATTTTATAACCTCCTCCTCTATCTGTTCTCTACCATAATGCTTGTTTGCACTTCTCATTATTGGTTATCAGTTATTGATTTGGCTATTGGTCCCTTCCAATACCTACGACAGCGGTTGGGTATGGTGGTACGGGTGCAGTTTGGTATGGTGGTATGGGTGCGGTTGGGTATGGTGGTACGGGTACAGTTGGGTATGGTGGTTACGGTGCAGTTGGGTATGGTGGTACGGGTGCAGTTGGGTAAGGTGGTACGGGTGCAGTTGGGTATGGTGGTTGCGGTGAAGTTGGGTATGGTGGTGCGGTTGGGTATGGTGGTACGGGTGCGGTTGGGTATGGTGGTTACGGTGCAGTTGGGTATGGTGGTTACGGTGCAGTTGGGTATGGTGGTAAGGGTGCAGTTGGGTATGGTGGTAAGGGTGCAGTTGGGTATGGTGGTTACGGTGAAGTTGGGTATGGTAGTACGGGTGCAGTTGGGTATGGTGGTAAGGGTGCAGTTGGGTATGGTGGTATGGGTGCGGTTGGGTATGGTGGTACGGGTGCAGTTTGGTATGGTGGTGCGGTTGGGTATGGTGGTACGGGTGCAGTTTGGTATGGTGGTGCGGTTGGGTATGGTGGTACGGGTGCAGTTGGGTATGGTGGTTACGGTGCTGTTGGGTATGGTGGTTACGGTGCTGTTGGGTATGGTGGTTACGGTGCTGTTGGGTATGGTGGTTACGGTGCGGTTGGGTATGGTGGTTACGGTGCTGTTGGGTATGGTGGTTACGGTGCGGTTGGGTATGGTGGTTACGGTGCTGTTGGGTATGGTGGTTACGGTGCGGTTGGGTATGGTGGTTACGGTGCGGTTGGGTATGGTGGTTACGGTGCGGTTGGGTATGGTGGTTACGGTGCGGTTGGGTATGGTGGTTACGGTGCGGTTGGGTATGGTGGTTACGGTGCGGTTGGGTATGGTGGTTACGGTGCGGTTGGGTATGGTGGTTACGGTGCTGTTGGGTATGGTGGTTACGGTGCTGTTGGGTATGGTGGTTACGGTGCTGTTGGGTATGGTGGTTACGGTGCTGTTGGGTATGGTGGTTACGGTGAAGTTGGGTATGGTAGTACAGGTGCGATTGGGTATGGTGGTAAGGGTGCGGTTGGGTATGGTGGTATGGGTGCGGTTGGGTATGGTGGTTACGGTGCGGTTGGGTATGGTGGTTACGGTGCGGTTGGGTATGGTGGTTACGGTGCGGTTGGGTATGGTGGTTACGGTGCTGTTGGGTATGGTGGTTACGGTGCTGTTGGGTATGGTGGTTACGGTGCTGTTGGGTATGGTGGTTACGGTGCTGTTGGGTATGGTGGTTACGGTGAAGTTGGGTATGGTAGTACAGGTGCGATTGGGTATGGTGGTAAGGGTGCGGTTGGGTATGGTGGTATGGGTGCGGTTGGGTATGGTGGTACGGGTGCAGTTTGGTATGGTGGTGCGGTTGGGTATGGTGGTACGGGTGCAGTTGGGTATGGGTGCTGTTGGGTATGGTGGTTACGGTGCTGTTGGGTATGGTGGTTACGGTGCGGTTGGGTATGGTGGTTACGGTGCGGTTGGGTATGGTGGTTACGGTGCGGTTGGGTATGGTGGTTACGGTGCGGTTGGGTATGGTGGTATGGGTGCCTATTGGAATCATTTTATATCACCGTCCTCTACCTCTTCTCTCCTATAATGCTTGATTACTTATATAATTATTGATTATTAGTCCCCTTTCAATGCAGATGACGGGGGTAGGGGGGGTGGTATAGGTTTTTATTGTAATGGCGTTTTTCTGTTTTTTTATAATGTTTATAAGTTGATCTATTTTTTTCTTACATTTTTGTCAAACAGTTATTGTTTATCCGTTATTGATTGGCTATCATTCCCTTTTGATGCTATTTGATGGGGGTGGTACGTGTGCCTATCAGAATATATTCTATTATTTTGCTCCATTTCTTCTCTATTATAATTTTTCTATTTTTTTTTTTTATCCATTTATTGAAATATTTTCCAACTGTTCTCATGTTTATCCGTTTTTGATTGGCTGTTGGTCCCTTTTTAATGCCTTTGATGGAGGGTGGGTATGGTGGTATAGTGCCTGTCAGAATATTTTATTCTTGTGCTACATCTTGTCTTTTTATTTTTTCAGTTTTTCTAATGTCTCTATTTCAGTCTGTTCGTTGAAAATTTTTACAGCTGTTCTGTTTGATCACCATCAGTTACTGATCGGCTATTGGTGGGGATGAAGGTCTCGGTGCAGGCTCAGAATATTTTATTTGATTTCACCAAAATTTAATGGCCTTTACAAAAATATATATATTTTTTTTCTTTGATTAGTAATTGCCTATCAGATCTTTACTGGATATTGGTAAAGCTATAAGGACGTACATCAATTAACAAATGACGTTCTGATCATTCATCTATTGGTCTGATGATATGACAGGTGGTGGGGTGAAGCTGCAGTTGCTGCCCCAAATATTCACATTGCAGATGCTTTCACCTATTGAGCTTCTGGCAAAAATATTGATTGCCTACCGGACAGGTGATGGGGAGAAGGCTTTAGGTGCATATACTTGATGTGCTTAGAGTGCTTACGGTTCATGATATTCATTATATATGTGTGTGTGTGTGTATATATATATATATACATACATATATATATATATATATATATATATATATATATATATATATATAATATTTACAGTGATTGGATATAAAAAGTCTACACACCCCTGTTAAAATGTCAGGTTTTTGTGATGTAAAAAGAAAAATGAGACAGCTAAATAATTTCAGAGCTTTTTCCACCTTTTAATGTGACCTATAAACTGTAAAACTCAATTGAAAAACAAACTGAGATCTTTTAGGGGTTTAGATAAAAATAAAAAAAAATAAAATAATGTGGTTGCATAAGTGTGCACACCCTCTTATAACTGGGGATGTAGCTGTGTTCAGAATTAAGCAATCACATTCAGGCCCCGTTCACACAGGGGTGATCCGACTTCGGGGGGCGACCTCCGAGGTCAAGGTGCGAGCAGCGTGCCGCGACCTCGGAGCGGCCGCCACGGACTTCATAACATTGAAGTCTATGGCGGTCGCCTCCGGGTCGCCCCAAAGAAGCTCCGGACCCTTTTTCTAAGTCGGAGCGACTTGTGTCGCTCCTATTAGAACGGGTCTGTAGCTTCCCTATGGAAGGCGACCTACGGCGACCTGTGAGGCGACCAGGTCGCCTTAGTGTGAACGGGGACTTAAGCTCATGATAAATAGGAGTCAGGACACACCTGCCATCATTTTAAAATGTCTCTGATTACCCCAAATAAAGTTCAGCTGTTCTAGTAGGTCTTTCCTGACATTTTCTTAGTCGCATCCTACAGTAAAAGCCATGGTCTGTAGAGAGCTTCCAAAGCATCAGAAGGATTTCATTGGTAAAAGTTATCAGTCAGGAGAAGGGTACAGAAGAATTCCCAAGGCATTAGATATACCATGGAACACAGTGAAGACAGTCACCATCAAGTGGAGAAAATTTGGCACAACAGTGACTCCACCAAGAACTGGACGTCCCTCCAAAATTGATGAAAAGACGAGAAGAAAACTGGTCAGGGAGGCTGCCAAGAGGCTACAGCAACATTAAAGGAGCTGCAGGAAAATCTGGTAAGTACTGGCTGTGTGGTACAAGTGACAACAATCTCCCGTATTCTTCATATGTCTGGGCTATGGGGTAGAGTGGCAAGAGGGAAGCCTTTTCCTACGAAGACCAACATCCAAGCCCAGCTAAAATTTGCAAAAACGCATCTAAAGTCTCCCAAAAACGTGTAAAAATGTGTTATGGTCTGATGAAACCAAGGTTGAACTTTTTGGCCATAATTCCAAAAGATATGTTTGGCTTAAAAATACCACCGCACATCACCAAAATAACACCATACCCACAGTGAAGCATGATGGTGGCAGCATCATGCTTTGGGGCCGTTTTTCTTCAGCTGGTACAGGGGCCTTAGTCAAGGTAGAGGGAATTATGAACAGTTCCAAATACCAGTCAATATTGGCACAAAACCTTCAGGCTTCTGCTAGAAAGCTGATCATGAAGAGGAACTTCATCTTTTCAGCGTGACAACGAACCAAATAATACATCCAAATCAACAGAGGAATGGCTTCACCAGAAGATTCAAGTTTTGGAATGGCCCAGCCAGAGCCCTGACCTGAATCCGATTGAAAATCTGTGGGGTGATCTGAAGAGGGCTGTGCACAGGAGATGCCCTTGCAATCTGACAGATTTGGAGTGTTTTTGCAAAGAAGAGTGGGCAAATATTGCCAAGTCAAGATGTGCCATGCTGATAGACTCATACCCATAAAGACTGAGTGCTGTAATAACATCAAAAGGTGCTTCAACAAAGTTTAAGGGTGTGCACACTTATGCAACTATATTATTTTAGTTTTTCATTTTTACTTTCCTCCACCTAAAAGATTTCAGTTTGTTGTTCAAATACGTTGTACAATTTATAGGTCACATTAAATGTGGAAAAAGTAAAATGATTTAGCTTTTCTTCTTTTTTTTACATCAAAGGAACCTGACATTTTATACGGGGTGTGTAGACTTTATATATATATATATATATATATATATATATATATATATATATATATATATATATATATATATATATATATATATATATATATAATGTGTAAAATATAGTTTTTTTTTTTTTTTTGTTTTTTTTATCGTTCTTCTGTGACCAGTCACCTTTTCTGGTGAATATTTAAAGGACTGATGTTTCATGATCTATTTCCTTGCATAATGAATGTGTATCGGTGTTTCTAATGTTCTGTACTTAGATTGCATTATTAGATGGTGACGGTGATGCGTCTTTGCAATATTCATGGTGCGGCTGCCATAATTTTTTTTTTTTTTTTTGCGATGCAGTTTTGCAAACATAAAAAAAAAATATATATATATTTTTTTGTCAGATAGTTAAAGCGTTATTGATTAGTGATCAGCTGATCTGTTCTATCAAGTCACATCAAAATCAGTTAAAGCTCAGTCTGCATATTAATGTATTGAATTATTGTATGTTTGGTATATGGACATGTGGTTATAATAATGGAAGAAAAAAAACAAAACCACCATTTTGCATATACGGAGTGGCTTTATTTTTTACTATGTGTGATTTTTAATTTACAGTGCATTTGACAGTTGCTAGCTGTTGTACGATATATGAACAGCCTTGGAAAATGTAGGGGCTCATTCACACTGTCTCACTTCAAGCAGAAATAAACTTATAGATTTAACCACTTTAGCCCCAGCCCTATTTCGGACACTTTTTGTTTACAAGTTAAAAATCAGTATTTCCTAGAAAACTACTTAGAACCCCCAATCATTATTTATATATATATATATTTTTTTTTTTTTTTTCAGCAAAGACTCTGGAGAATAAAATGTCGGTCATTGCAATATTTTTTGTCACGCGGTATTTGCGCAGCAGTCTTTAAAACGCAATTTGTTTGGAAACATTTTGAAAAATCACATTTCACTGCATTTAAAAAATACTAAACCGTAAAGTTAGCCCACTTTTTTTGTATATTGTGAAATGTGAAAGATGATGTCACGCCAAGTAAATACCCAACATGTTACGGTTTAAAATTGCGCACACCCGTGGGATGGCGACAAACTACGGTCAATAGAGATCTCAATAGGCAATGCTTTAAATGTTTTTAACGGTTACCAGTTTAGAGTTGGAGTGTAGCTCTTTTTTTTTTCTTTTTTAAATTATTGCTCACGCTCTGGCGATCGCGGCGATACCTCACATGTGTGGTTTGAACAGCGATTTCATTCGCGGCTCGATTTCCGTATACGTTTTTTTTTTCGGTGACGGGGGCAGCTAAAAATATTTTTTTTTTTTTTCCTGCATTTTTGCATACAGCCGGTTTTTAAATCTGCCGCCTCCATGGATGCCGCTTCATGGACGCTGCCTCCGGGTTACGTCATCAGAGACCCGATCAAAGCCGTCTGGGTGCTCGGGTCTCCCAGGGGGACGGGAGGCCCGTTCAAAGTCATGGAAGGGGGGGGTGTCCCCTCCCGCTCACCCGGGTAACGATCGAGCGGCTCCCGAGCCGCATCGTTCGTTGCTGACGGAAAGCCGACCGTCGGCTGTAAACCACTTTACCGGGATGGTGCCTCTAGCTAGAGGCATCAACCCGGTATAACACCGCAAAGTCTGCCGACGTAGATCTACGTCACTTTGCAGTAAGTGGTTAACAGCTTCAAAAAAACGTTCAGTTTTCGGCACATGCCGGGAATGTAACTGTCACATTGGTTGTGCTCTCAAGCAAACTGTCAAACCACCCAATGGGTGGTGTCATAACTGATCACATGTGCAGCATCATGGAAGTTGAAGAATAAACTGAGGCCAAGATGGCAGCTTCCTTGGCCAGAAACAATTGGATGGTTTACTTCCACTTTAACCACTTCAGCACTCAAGGTTTTTTCTTTTTTTTTTTTTTTTTCGCTATAAACAAAAAAAAAGCGACAATTGTGAGAGAATTTTTTTTTCACATTCTGCTATATAACATTCCCAATAAAAATAAAATGTATTTTTTTCATAATTTTAGGCCGATTTGTATTCTGCTACATGTTTTTGGTACAAAATAAATCCCAATAAGCGTATTTTGATTGGTTTGTGCAAAGGTTATCACGTCTACAAACTAGGGGAAAGATTTATGTTATTTATTTTTTTACTAGTATTGGCGGCGATCAGCATTTTTTATCGGGATTGCGGCATACAGATCGGGTGCAAAATTGGATAAAACCAGAGTAACGGGACTTTAAATGAGGCATGAAATGTAAAAAAGGAAATATTTATTCTAGAAGACATATAGTAATACAGTTCATAATTTCTGATAGACAATAAATATTAAACAGTATACAATTCATATGGGAGTATAAATATATTAAAATAGGATCTCACATACGGTCTTTTCCCAATTAATTCCAATATGAAAACAATATGTATATCAATTCATAAACAACTAGAATAAGAAAATCAAATCAGAATAAAATATTAGAATAAATTATTGCATCCGAGTGTTTGTGTAATCTTGACGCGTTTCTTGGACCTCCGTCCATTCATCAGGAGTATTGGATGCCAGTAAAGTATCTGAAGAAGAGGAAAGAGATTCAGACATTCATGCACCAGAACATGTGTAATGAAAATAACATCTTGGGGATCTGTACATAACCTAGTACCTTGATCATCTCAGGGTCAATAGAACACAAGAGAAATGAAAGCCAGCCTAGGAGGGAAAGTGACAGCATCAGAGGCATAATCTCCCCCGGGGCTGAGGTGCAGAGAAAGCCAAGCACGATCGGGGATGATGGAACCAAAGTCCAGGCAGAAGTAGCTCAACTCCAAAGTTTAGTGTAAATAGTGCCAATGGGGTGCCTTTGGATAGGTGATAATCTGAAAAAGGGTATACATATAATCAAATGTAATAAGTGTAAATAAGATCGAAACTCTGTTTTTTCTTTGATACAGATCGGACCCCTGACATTCTTGACGCTTTTGGGGGACCAGTGTCATTACTACAGTGATAAATGCTAAAAATATGCACTGTTACTGTAATAACACTGGCAGGGGAGGGGTTAACTCAGGGGCGATCAAAGGGTTAAGTGTGAGCCTAGGGGAGTGTTTTCTAGCTGTGAGGGGGATGGGCTTATCGAATCAACATAGAGACCTGTGATCCTAAACAGAAGGATCACAGGCGCTCTGCTGATTCCTGAGAGAACAATGGTCAGCTGACTGCTGTTCTCTCTCCACGGGGAGTAATTGCTGGTGCCCGGCGGCAATCGCAGCCGCTAGCCCCGTCAGTCAGCTACCCCGCTGGCTAATTGGGGCGCTCCTGCGAACTGCCATACAGGTGCGGTTGTTCGCAGCCAGGCCAGCTTGCTGCAGTATATTTGCGGCGGGCGGTCGGCAAGTAGTAAAGTGGCATAGATCATCGCAGGCTCAAGGCAAGAGCACACGGAAAACAATTAGAGGTGCGCTGAATGAAAATGTTGTTGCTGAAACCGAAAATGCAGGATGTACTTTGCTGAAAACCTAAAATTACAGTTTTTAAACAATGTGTGTGTGTATGATATATATTTTAGGGCTGCAACTAATGATTTTCATAATCAATTAGTTGGCTGTTTTTTTATTATTTTGATTAATCAGATAATAACCTTTAAAAAAAAGTGTGGTGTATAATTTAGTTAATATGTAAAGGGTTTTTTTTTTTTTTTATTTTTTTTTAAAGGCAATTTATTCCTAAATCTCTCTCTATGCAGTGGTAAAAATAAATAACCAGCTATATGGTTAGGGAGCAAAATCTCTAATCCACTCTGAGAATAACAGACAGAGGAGATATTCTGTATATACTATTAGAGTTTGGATCTGGTAAATATCATCAGACTCAGAGATCTTATTTTTTTTTTTATTTAAAGAAAAAAAAATGAAAGACTGTTTTGCCGATTTTCATACAGAACTGTAATAAGACTCCCTTGTCATAGGCAGGTGACTTGATAAAAGCTCCCTGCGCCTGCTGTCACTTATGCTGGCCATACAAAAACAATGTCTTCCTTCAAAAACATTTTCATTTTAGGAAGATTTGTTCAATTTTCCATTTATTAGTGGGGTCAAATCAACGTTTGTTTTCGACCACAGCGACGGGAAAATTCGGAGGAGTGGAATAGAACTTCTTGGTCAAAGGAATTTTCAGACCGTGTATGTGGTTTTCCTTTAGAAATTACATTCATTTTAAAACTGAATGTTAAAAGCAAATAAAATATTCAAACGACATTCTTTTATTCAGCAAATGTACAAAAAATGTTCGTATTAATATTCTTGATCTGTTTCTGCAGTGCTTTTTGCTGTGCGTTTTGCACACGCGATTTTTAGCTGCAATTTACATTTTGCACTTCTTACATCTTCTTTTTATTTTTTTTTTTTTTGTTTTTTTGCCCAATTTGTTGGACAGATTAACGCAAATTGCAGCAAAAACAACATGCTTTTCTGCAGCTTCTCCATTAAAGTCTATTGAACCAAAAAAGTAAAAAAAGCACAGTTTAGGCCCCATTCACACTAGTGCGACTTGTCCCGCGATTTTGGACCGCAAAATCGCATGACAAGTCGTTTTCCATTATTTTCATTGAGCCCCATTCTTATCAGTGCGTTTTGAAGTCGCACTGACTTCAAAGTAGTTCCTGCACTACTTTGCCATGATTTTAATGCGTTTTGAGGCATATAGCCTTGCCATTGCTTTTAAAGTCGCGGCAAAATCGCGCTGCGAAATTGCGGCAAAATCGTGGTAAAATTGCGTCGCATAAGTGTGAAAGGGGCCTAAGCATTGAAAAAAAGGTTCTTGACCCTTTCCAAAAATGGGGCTGAAAAAAGCATAGATGTGAACGTGTCCCATAGGAAACCATGTTAAATGAACTGTAGTGCGTTTCTGCAGAAACCACCAAAAAACGCATAGGTGTGACCCAGGCCTGAGATGCTTAAGTAGCAGCAGCATGCTTTTTTTTTTTTATCACCTGTCATAATAGGGTTAAAAAAACGAAAATTAGCCCTTTGAAATACAAAAAGAGCAGATAATCGCTACTATAAGGGGTTCATTTATACTGTGAAACAAAAGTAATATATATTATCATAGTTACATACATAGTTACATAGTAGGTGAGGTTGAATAAAGACAATAGTCCATCCAGTTCAACCTGTGTAGGCATGTGTGGCTGTAATCATCTCCCATACCCCTGAATGTTCTGATCCTTGAGATGTAAGTCTAAGAGTCTTTTGAAAGCCACCATACTACCCGCAGAAACCACCTCTTGTGGTAGAGAATTCCACAATCTTGTTGCCCTAACAGTAAAGAACCCCCCGCGTTGCCTGAGGTTAAAACGCTTCTCCTCTAATCGTTGTATGATTGTATGCCCTCGAGTCCTCATGCAATCCCTTCGAATGAACAGCTTTTTTTCTAAGCTGGGATCCCCATTAAGATATTTATAAATTGCTATCATGTCCCCCCTCAGACGTCTCTTCTCCAGGGAGAATAAATCGAGCGATTGTAGACGCTCTTCATAGTCAAGGTCCTCCAATCCCCTAATTAGTTTAGTTGCCCTTCTCTGGACTCTCTCCAGCTCCAACACATCCCTCCTGAGGACTGGCGACCAGAACTGGACGGAATACTCCAGATGCGGTCGGACCAGAGTTTTATAAAGTGGAAGGAATTATAGTCTTATCTCTGGAATGCATCCCTTTCTTTATGCATGCTAATATTCTGTTGGCTTTGGAAGCTGCCGCTTGACATTGCATGCTGTTTCCTAATCTATCATCAACCAATACTCCCAGATCTTTCTCCATTTTTGATTCCCCCAAGGGCTCCCCTCCTAACGTGTATTGTGATTTTATGTTTTTAGTCCCCAAGTGCAAAACCTTACACTTCTCCACGTTAAACCTCATTTGCCATGTCGTTGCCCACTCTGTTATTTTGTCCAGGTCATTCTGTAGGATATCTGCTTCATGCTGTGAAGTTATTGCCCTGCCAAATTTTGTGTCATCTGCAAAAACTGATATCGAACTACTGATCCCGACCTCAATGTTGTTTATGAATAAATTGAACAAGGTTGGTCCCAGGACTGAGCCTTGGTGGACCCCGCTTACCACCTCAGACCAGTCTGAGTATGCGCTGTTTATTACTACCCTTTGGACCCGCCTTTTTAGCCAGTTCCGTATCCAAGAGCAAACCCTGCTATCGATACCTGCAGACCTTATTTTATAAATTAAGCGCTTGTGGGGAACTGTATCAAACGCCTTAGCGAAATCCAAGTACACCACATCCACTGGTCTCCCCCTATCTAGCTCACAGCTCACCTCCTCGTAGAATATACAGTATCTCACAAAAGTGAGTACACCCCTCACATTTTTGTAAATATTTTATATTTTTTCATGTGACAACACTGAATAAATGACACTTTGCTACAATGTAAAGTAGTGAGTGTACAGCTTATATAAGGGTCCTTTCACACGGGTGCTCCGTATGTCCGCAAATCATCCTATTTTTTGCGGATGATTTGCGGACATAATGTAAGTCAATGGCATTGCGGATGTCGGCGGAATACCATCCGCTGACATCCGATTTTCCTCCTTTCAGTTCTGTTCCGTTTTTTGGAACGGAACAGAACCCTATTTTTCCTCCGTTCAAAAAACAGAAAGGAAGGAAAATCGGATGTCAGCGGTGTCATCCGCTGACATCCGCAATGCCCATAGACTTACATTATGTCCGCATATCATCCGCAAACGGATCGGATGATATGCGGACATACGGAGCGGATGACACAAATGTCATCCGCTCTGTGAAAAAAAAAAAGTCCTGCAGCGGAGCTTTCACACAGAGCGGCCGTGTGAAAGAGCCCTTACAGTGTAAATTTGCTGCTTCTTCAAAATAACTCACTACTTTACATTGTAGCAAAGTGTAATTTCTTCAGTTTTGCCACATGAAAAGATATAATAACATTATTTACAAAAATAAGAGGGGTGTGCTCACTTTTGTGAGATACTGTATGTGTATATGCATGTATGTGTATATATTTTCATGTATATAATCATTTTAAATATAATGCACCATACTGGTAGAAGTTTACTTTAAATGTAGTTGTAATGCCTTCTATTACCTCCAATCTATCGGCCTCCACCTTCTCTGGGTTCAGATGCTGAGTTTCGCTGCAAAAAAAGTGATTTTTTTTTTTTTTTTATGTTACAACAAACAAGCTATACTTACCTGCTCTGTGTAATGGTTCTGCACAGAGCAGCCCTGATTCTCTCCTTCTATGGTCCCCCACCGACTCTTCTGGCTCCTCTTGCCTTCAGAGTGCCCCAATAGCAAGGTAACAAAAAGCTTCTGCCTTTAGAACCACTCATGTCCTGCCCAGGACTACATGTCCCATGAGGCATTGCTCCTCAGACATTTACATTCACAAGTTCTCAGGCGCTTACTGACATGTATGGGCGGTGTACTGAGCTGTATGTGTGCTGCACTGTATTTCCTGATATGTAAATAATGCATTCTGTATGCAGGCCAACTAATCAGCTGACCAACTAGTGGATTATGAAAATAGTTGACGTTTGAAAAGGAAACCCCCTTAGGGTGTGTGGGACTTTAGGGGTAGCAAATACCTTAGCCAAACGGCAAGCATAGTACTAAATTACAATGTAATAAAAAATTAATTTATTGTGAAGTTAATTACAGAAGGCTCTCAACTAGGGATGCACCGAAATTATTGGCCGAAAATGAGCCTATCCCATTTCGGCCGATAATGGGTTAACAATGCCGAAATTAATGGCCGCCGTGAGAAAGGAGGAGGGCGCAGCACAGGTTTGAAAAGTCCCGCCTCTGGCCGGCCACCCGCCTCTCAATGATGTCCCTACTACTACGATGTGTGTATGAATGAAGTGACACACCGGGCGGGAGGGCGGGCGAGCGGCCGCTAATAGCTGTAACTATGTGAGCCTTCACTTCCATGTCAGCGGGACTGTGTATGAATGAACTGACACCGGGCGGGGGCAGCGGCCGCTAATAGCTATAACTATGTGAACATTCACTTCCCTGTCATGCGGGTATCTCCTCTGACAGGGAAGTGAAGGCTCACATAGTTATATCTATTAGCGGCCGCTCGCCCGCCCTCCCGCCCGGTGTGTCAGTTCATTCATTCACAGATCGTAGTAGTGACATCACCGGGAGGCGGGCCGCCGGCCAGAGGCGCTTCTTTTGAATGAAGGACACCGGAGGAGCACTCAGCAGAGTGACAGTAAGGAGATTGAATCGTTGGGATGGGGAGGGATGCTGAGCCAGAGGGGGGGAGGGTGTACTGCCGAGGGGGACGCTGAGGCAGTGGAGGGGGGGGGAGCTGAGGCAGCTTACCAATGGTATTAGTATTATGCAGCATGAGGGGGTTAATGTATTGTCACTGCTGGTCACTCATCTATTAGTGATCGACCAGTGGCAGTTAATTAACCCCTTTGTGCTGCATTAGTGCAACCAGTATCAGTGCAACCAGTGTTAATTAACACTGATACTGGTTGCACTAATGCAGCACAAAGGGGTTAATTAGCTGCCACTGGTCGGTCACTAATAGATGAGTGACCAGCAGTGGCAATACATTAACCCCCTCATGCTGCATAATACAAATACCATTGGTAATTAAATTAACCTCTTGCCAACCCATCACAGTACATATACTGTGACAGGGTGGTAGCGACAGGTGTACGTCACTGCCTGTTTTTGGTGTATGCCCCTCTTCTATCTATTTAAAAAAAAATTGGGGGAAAAAGTCATTTTCGGCCAAGGGCATCCTGCATTTTCGGTTTCGGCCCAAAATTTTCATTTTGGTGCATCCCTACTCTCAACAAATGTTGAATCCTTAATATAAACATTGAAATGTATTACATATGGCCAGAAACAAACTGGCTCATCAAACCATTACATGTAAAAACATGGAGTGCTACTTGTAGGAGTGGTTAACAATCCAACGCGTTTTCGATAAATGTACAATAAATAGTGTATAGATCTTCATCAGGGATTTTGGTTCCACTCCTGAAAAAGTAGAACATACAATAATCTTTATACAGTTTAGAAAAATTCAAACAGACAGATAACACTCTATTATGCGTTAGCGATCATTTCCCCCAAAAATCCACCCACCCCTCATATCCATCCATCCCAACCCAACCCACAGGCCCCACAACATACCTGGCATCCTAACACCCTGCCGTGTTCCTCCTTTAACCACTTTACCACCGGAGGATTTTGCTGTCTTCCGTCCAGGCCACTTTTTGCGATTCGGCGCTGTGCGAATTCAACTGACAATTGCGCGGTCGTGCGACGCCGTACCCAAACGAAATTTACGTCCTTTTTTTCCCACAAACAGAGCTTTCTTTTGGTGGTATTTGATCACCTGTGCGATTTTTACTTTTTGCGCTATAAACAAAAAAAGAGCGTTTATTTTGAAAAAATAACTATTTTTAACATTTTTTTTATATGAAATTCCCCCCAAAAAAGATGTAAAAACCAATTTTTTTTTAAATTTTTGGCCAATTTGTTTTCTGCTACCTATGTTTGGTAAAAAAAATCGCAATAAGCGTATTTTGATTGGTTTGCGCAAAAGTTATTGCGTTTACTAACAAAGGGAAAGATTTCTGTCATTTTTAGTGTTTTTTTTTTTTTTTTAACGCGTAATGGCGGCGATCTGCAATTTTTTTTTTTTGCGGGACTGTGACATTGCGGCGGACAGATCGGACCCTTGACTGACATTTTTGACACTTTTGGGGGTACCAGTGACATTACTGCAGTAATCAGTGCTATATATATGCACTGTTACTGTAAAAATGACACTGGCAGGGAAGGGGTTAATTTTATTGGAGAGGGAGGGGTTAATGTATGCCTGGTGCTTACTGACGTGTGGGGGGGGAGGTGACTGAGTGACACAGGGACAGATCGAATGTCCAGCTATGCTGAACAGTCCGATCTGTCACTCCCTGTCACTATGGAGATCCGCCCGCTGTGTTTACACACAGCGGGCGGATCTCCAGACTCGATCCCCGACAATCGGGTAAAAGCAGCGGCGATCGCCGCTGCTCCTCCCCTGGCCCGACTCCCGCTGTGAATGAAAACAGCGGGAGCGAGCCTCCGGCGGCGCGCAAGCGCCGCCCAGAAGGGGGAGTGTCTGACGACGTAGTACTACGTCGTCAGACGATAACGAGCCACTCTGCCGCAGTAATATTACTGTGAGCAGTCGTAAAGTGGTTAAAGTGCATCCTGTGTTCTCAGACTGAAGCTAGAGCCAAGTATAATGTTTCCTACTACCTATTCCTAGGACAGTAAACATATCAATCGATTAGACTCCCATCATGTTAATCCCCTTCAGACCTCCCTCTCAAGTATAAGGAAGGAGGGGAAAAGGTGGTACATGAAACAAAACCAGACTCATCAAGGGAGGTTTGGGGGGCACAGCAAGGCTTCGTAGATTTTATGTAGATTTTTCAGGGCTCACCTGATTATGCACTGTCAAGAAGAGCCACTTTTGAAAAAGATATATATCGTTAGAAAGAAGTAGCTTGAAAAGAAAATGTAGCATTCCCCTCCGCTCAATCTCCTCCAAGGAATATTATCTTCCAAATATTCTAAAGGCAGAGGGGGGGGGGGAAGAAGAGAAATGTAGGGGGAAAGAATTAGGAGACAGAGATGCCTGTATCCAAGCCCAAATCTGCCTCCACTCCCCTAACTATTCCATCCATAAGGGTTGCTTCTTACCTTTTTAAAGGGTGTGTAGATAAGAATCAGGAAAATATATTAATAGGGGTTCACTTTCTAGGCCAAAACAAGACCGCCTCTGAGCCGGAAAGAGTTTTTGAATACCATCCCCAATCTTGATGATTTGATGCCTTTGTGAGGAAAAATAAGGATGTATATAGTAAGCAATAAGTGTATGTTTATTTGTTTGCGCAATTGCATTTACTCCGTGAAAGATTTATGTAATTTTTTTTTTTTTTTTACTTGTAATGGTGGCAATCTGCGTTTTTTTTTTTTTTTCTTTGCGGGACTGCGACATTGTGGCGGACAGATCGGACCCCTAACTGACATTTTTGACACTTTTGGGAGTACCAGTGACATTACTACAGTAATCAGTGCTAAAAATATGCACTGTTACTGTAAAAATGACACTGGCAGCGAAGGGGTTAACTGTACTGGCAACAGAGGACAGAGAAAAGGCGAAACTGTTAAAGAATTTCTTCTCTTCAGTCTTCACAAAAGGATCAGGGGGCTACACTAACCCAGCTTGTAATGCTAAATTAAATAATACACCTCAGGAGGTACCGCCATGGTTAACAGAAGATAGACTTAGAACTAAACTAGAGAAACTTAACATAAATAAATCACCGGGACCGGATGGCTTGCACCCGAGGGTTCTTAAAGAGCTGAGCCAGGTGATTGCCAGACCATTATTCTTGATCTTTAAGGATAGCTTACAGAAGGGTATGGTGCCAGCTGATTGGAAAAAAGCCAACGTGGTACCAATATTTAAAAAGGGGCCGAGATATATCCCGGGTAACTATAGGCCGGTCAGCCTAACATCAGTAGTCTGCAAGATTTTGGAGGGGATGTTAACCACTTAAGCCCCGGAAGATTTTACCCCCTTCCTGACCAGGGGGTATTTTGCGATTAGGCACTGCGTGATTTTAACGGACAATTGCGCGGCCGTGCAACGCTGTACCTAAATGAATTTGACGTCCTTTTTTTCCCACAAACAGAGCTTTCTTTTGGTGGTATTTGATCACCTGTGTGATTTTTTTTTTTTTTTTTTGATCATGCACTATAAACAAAAAAAGAGCGTCAATTTTGCAAAAATAGCAATATTTTTCACATTTTTTTATATGAAATTCCCCCCCCCAAAAAAAATGTAAAAATCAAAATTGTTTAACATTTTCGGCCAATTTGTTTTATGCTACCTATGTTTGGTAAAAAAAATCGCAAAAAGCGTATTTTGATTGGTTTGCACAAAAGTTATCGCGTTTACTAACAAAGGGAAAGATTTGTCATTTTTGTTTTTAACGTGCAATGGCGGCGATTTTTTTTTTGGGGTTACCAGCTACATTTCTACAGTAATCAGTGCTATATATATGCACTGTTACTGTAAAATTACACTGGCAGTGAAGGTGTTAACTTTATTTGAGAGGGAGGGGCTGTGTGTGTCCCTAGGGGCGTGATTCTAACTGTGATTGGCTGTGGCTTGAGCTGTAGGAACACCGATCAACGGTCCTACATAGTAGAACCGTATGATCAGTGTTTCTACACAGGGGAGAATGACAGGCAGCTTGTTTACACAAGCTGCCTGCCTTTCTCCCTCTCCCCCGATGATCGCAGAGTGAGCGGCGGACATAGGGTCCGCCGGTCACACGCGCGGGGGGGCGCTGCCGGCGGCGCGCGCTCGCTCCCCAGAGCCTCACAGGCTAGTGACGTGTATATATACGTCACTTTGCCTGTGAGGGGCTGACCGCCGCAGTATATCTACTTGCGGCGGTCGGCAAGCGGTTAAGGAGAATGACAGACGGCTGTGTTTACATCAGCCGTCTGTCTTTCTCCCTCTGCTGCGGGAGATTGCGAGTGGCCGGTGGCCATCAGAGCCGCTGGTCACACGGACTGGCTCCCCAGCTAACTAACGGGGGTGGGAGCGCGCTTGCCCCCTAGAGTCTCCTGAGCGAGCGACGTAGTGCTATGTCACTTTGCCCAGCTGTGCCTGACTGCCGCAGTAAATGTGCGGTGGGTGGGGCAGAAGTGGTTAAATGTATGTGAGACCAAAGCTAGTGTGATTAAACCCTAAAGCAGGACGCTGGTACCCATTGTGAAAAATGGTGCCTTTGCGTTTTTACAAGGCACTGATTATTACTAAACCCACAACAATAATATGTGTATATCCAGTAAACACTTAAAGGCTCGGTTCACATCAGCAGCCGTAATCTAAGACGGCCGCTGGTGTGCGCTATGAAATGAGGCATAGTATAGTGTTGCTAATGTTTATTTCTCTTACGTCCTCCGACAGTCGCCGCCCACTCACAGTCTTCACCAATGGGTATTGACTTCCTCTCCACAGGAGTAGCTAGGCATAAGACTTGTTAAAAGCAAAAGCATTAACATAGACACACCCATGGGGGCTGTCCCACTGGTCCAATACCCCCTGCAATAGCCATCCCAACTCAGTTTGTCTTCTGCCTAGTTAAGGAGTAGATAGGCTTCCCTGTGCTGGGGCTACAGTCTCAGCCTTCTTCTTCTATTTTATGATTTTATTTTCAAAAACTGTCAGTTTTTTTCTTTACATTGCTAGCTGTTTATTTTGTCAGCTTTAGTTAGTCGGATCTTCGGATGAAGACGGCGTTTGCGGAGCTGGGAATCGGACTAGTCGCCCTGGTTCTCCAGAGCAGAGGGTCAGATGGAATCCCAGCCTGCCATCGAGCGTTTAGCCATGTGTTCGCCATGGCATTACAAACGACCCATCCCTGTCCGCAGGGATGCAGCCTGTGAGGCGGCTTCCTCACCGGACACATGCACGGTTCGTCCGTGCTCTGTGGTGTCCTGCGTTTTTGGCTGATGGCATCCCCTGCCATCTGAGGGCAGCGCTTTTCCGTTTGATGAGAGGCACCCCACGCCATCAGGTACAGGTAAGTACACTCTGTGTGGGGCCTCTGTCTGGGGCAGTCCGGCGTGTCTGTGGTATCCCCTCATGTCTGTGCGTTTTTGGGCTCCCTGATGCGATCCCTGTGGGGGTTTTTTCTTTCACAGCCAGAGCTGTGTGAGTCTTGGGGACCCTTCTCCTGTGTCACTTAGGGTGCTTGGAGGTGCAGACTGCGTGTGTGGCGACCGCTGCGGGATACAACACCGCCGGTCTGCCATTTTAGGTGTGGGCAACATGTCTGGCTTCACTGTGGGCGCCTATGCAGCATGCTATGTAGTGTTTTTTGGCGCCTTGCGGCGCCATCTTGTGTGTGTCAAACGATTGTTTCTGTGCACATTACGGTGGCCATCTTGCCGAAGCCTCCCACTGCATTCTATGGGCAGCCATGTTTCCTTAGCCTGCAGCTATAGTTCAGTCTCTGGCACGACATCACTTCCTTTTCCTCTGGAGCGGCATCTGCGGTGGGAACACTCTTGTGGGGCTCTGTCTGCTGTCCTTTACCATTTCCCTGTAATTCCTTCTGGATTTCAGTTTTGTCCCTACGGGGGGTGTGTATTACACAGTCGGTATAGCGGTGTGCTGCGGGGTTCGCGGCGCGCTTAAAGGGCCAGTACCTTGCATCAAAAACTTTCTGAAATGGAATACCAGGACAGCAAATTCCCTCCAGCCTTGGTGGGGGACTCCAGTTCTTCTGAATCCCCTGCCCTGACTAATTTGGCTGCTGTAGTGGCAACTTTGGTGTCCAATATGGAGGTGCTGATGACTGAACGTTCTGCTAGAAAAAGGCCTAGGGTTTCTTTTTCTTCTGATTCTGAATGTGACATGGTTGCTGTAGGTGGCGTGCCCCTTTTAGGGTCTCGTTCTTCTCAGGACCCGCAAGAGTCTGAGGGCAGGCGGAGGTGGAGGGGGCAGATGATTCTCCCTGGGTCACCCGAACAACACGCAGCTATGGATGCGCTCATTCTTTCAGTAAAAGAAACACTACATTTAGAGGATGAGCCCAATCCTCCGGGCATTGTGTCCTCTTTTGGTACACATAGGACCCGCAAGGCTGCGCAGGTTTTTCCCTGTCCCGCTGAGTTTCATCACACGGTGAATGAGCAATGGCGCGGTTTGAAACGCACCTTTGCGGTGCCTAAAAGGTTTCAACTGCTTTACCCCTTTGCGTGTGTGGCCCCTCCGGTGGATCACACTGTGGCCGTATTAAACAAGGCTACCCTGGTTCCCACTGAAGATTCCCCGGTATTTAGGGATCCTACGGATAGGAGGCTGGAATCACTTGCCCGCCATGCCTACATGGTGGCAGGTTCCATGCTAAAACCTATTTTCGCCTCTGTCATGGTGGCTCAGGCGGTGGCGGATTGGACTAAGGTGCTTAGACGCACTCTCGTGACTCTGCCCCCCCCCCCTACTACTGGAGATGGTGGACCAGATTTATCAAGGGGTCATGTATTTGTGCAATGCAGCCTTGAACGAAGCCCCTTTGGCTGCGCGCTTGTCGAGTGTCGCGGTACTTAACCGACGACTGATTTGGTTGAAGAGCTGGTCGGCTGACTAGACATCCCGGAAAACGGTGGCTGATTTTCCTTATGCGGGGTCTCGCCTTTTTGGTGAGGCCCTGGATACTTTGGTCAAGGGAGTCACTGGGGGCAAGAGCACTCTGCTGCCCCAGAATCCTAAGAACAAGTCTCCGCGGTAAGCGGGGTCCCGCTTTTAAACCTAATCAGGGGTCCTTTCGTGCCTTCAAGACACAGAACAAGGGGAAACCTTTCAAGGGCCAAGGTGGCCAGAAAAAGCCCTGGGCGGGCAAACAAAAAGTCGGCCACGCCCGGTGCAGCGGCTCAGTCCGCCTCTGCCTGAAGGGGCGCCCTCACCCGTTTCAGGGGTGGGGGGACGTTTGCGCAGTTTCCTCCAACCTTGGCTGCTCCGAATTCCGGACAGGTGGGTACAGGAAATCATTCGGTCAGGATACAAGATCGAATTCCTTTCGCGGCCTGCGGACAGATTCTTCCCCTCAAATCTTCATTTGACCCCAGAGCGTTTACGAGACCTGCACCAAGCGGTGCAGGATCTCCTTGACCAGGGGGTGATCGTACCGGTGCCTCATCGGGACAGGTTTCGGGGGTTTTACTCAAATCTGTTCACTGTGCCCAGAAAGGAGGGCAAGGTGCGTCCGATCCTGAACTTAAAAGCTCTGAACCGCTTCATGCGCGTTCGAAAATTCCGTATGGAATCTCTCCGCTCGGTGGTGGCCTCTCTGAGTCCAGGAGAATTCCTGGCCTCTATCGACCTGAAGGATGCGTACATTCACATCCCAATTTTCAAGGGTCATCAGAGGTACCTCCGATTCGCTATCGCGGAGGAACATTATCAGTTTGTGGCGTTACCTTTTGGTCTCGCTTCGGCTCCAAGGGTTTTTACCAAAGTGCTGGCGCCTGTTGCGGGCACAGGGCATTGCGGTCGTGGGATATCTGGACGATCTCGAGTGCCAGCCAGAGCCTGTTGCGTGATCTGTCCATCACGGTACAGACGCTCCAGGAGTTCGGTTGGACCATCAATGTTCAGAAGTCGACCCTGTCTCCTTCGGTTCGCCTTCCCTATTTGGGGATGGTTCTGGACTCTGCTCAACCAAAGGTGTTTCTGGCGGAGGACAAGCTCCGAACCTTACAGAACGAGGTCAGGTCCCTCGGGGACAACGGATCCTCGTCGCTCAGGACCTGTATGCAGTCTCTGGGGTTGATGGGGTCAGCCTTCGAGGCGATACCGTATGCTCAGTTTCACACGCGATCTCTCCAAGCGGAGATCCTGGCCAGGTGGGACAGACTACCTCAGTCCTTGGACCTGAGGGTGTCTATGGATCTTCTGTGGTGGCTTCAGTCCCCGGCTGTGAAGGAAGGGAAATCCTTCCGGCCGTTACTGTGGACGGTGATTACCACAGATGCCATCCTGTCGGGCTGGGGTGGCGTCCTGGGCAACCTGTCTGCCCAGGGCACTTGGTCGAGGGAGGAATCCTCCCTTACGATAAACATATTGGAATTGAGAGTGATCAGGCTGTGCTTGATCCAGTGGTCGGATCGTCTTCGGGCCGTCCTGTACGGGTGCAGATGGAAAATGCCACCGCGGTGGCTTACATCAACCACCAAGGGGGCACCAGAAGTGCCCGGGCGGCCAGGGAGGTGACCAGCATTCTGTCTTGGGCCGAGACTCATGTCCCGGCGATATCGGCAGTTCACATTCTGGGTGTGGAGAATTGGCAGGCCGATTATCTGAGCCGCCAGACCCTGGACCAGGGAGAATGGTCCCTACACCCGGAGGTATTTCAGATGCTGTGTGAATGGGGATCCCCGGATGTGGATCTGTTCACGTCTCGGCTAAACAACAAAGTGGAAAGGTTCATGGCAAGAACGCGCGATCCTCTGGCAGGCGCCTCGGATGCGCTGGTGGTGCCTTGGCATCAGTATCATCTGATGTATGCCTTTCCTCCGATCCAGTTGTTTGTCCAGGTTCCTTCGCAGGTTGGCGTCGGAACCAACTTTGGTGATTCTGGTGGCACCGGACTGGCCCCGCCGGTCCTGGTACGCGGACATCGTTCACCTCGCCGTCGAGCCTCCTTGGCGGCTCCCAATGCGGGAAGATCTTCTGTCTCAGGGACCGATCTTCCATCATGCTTTACAGTGGCTGGCTTTAACGGCATGGCTGTTGAAAGCCAGGTTCTGAGTGAGAGGGGTCTCTCCTCTGAGGTCATTCCTACGTTAATCAAGGCTAGGAAAGCCTCATCTGGTAAGATTTATTACCGTACATGGAAAGCCTATTTTGCCTGGTGTGAGTCCAGGGGCTCCTCTCCTCGCTCGTATTCGGTGACGAGAGTGTTGGCTTTCCTCCAGTCTGGTGTGGACCAGCACCTTGCGTTGGCCACGATTAAGGGCCAGGTATCTGCACTGGCTGTTCTTTTCCAACGCCCTGTGGCGTCTCATTCTTTGATTCGCACCTTCATTCAAGGTGTGCGTCACTTGGCCCCTCCTAGGAGGGAGCCCTTACCTCCATGGGACTTGAACTTGGTTCTGTCCGTGTTGCAACGTTCTCCTTTTGAAAACATCAGGGAAATTTCATTACCTCTGCTGTCTAAGAAGGTTGCCTTTCTGGTGGCGATCACTTCGGCTCGCAGAGTGTCGGGAGTTGGTGGCGTTGTCTTGCCGCTCTTCTTACCTGGTGATTCACAAGGATAAGGTGGTCTTGCGACCAAATCCGTCCCTTCTTCCAAAGGTGGTTTCTGATTTTCACCTTAATGAGGACATTGTTTTGCCTTCGCTCTGTGTGAGGCCTAAGCATCCTAAGGAGGTTGCCTTGCATTCCTTGGATGTTGTCAGGGCGATCAGGGTCTACCTGTCGTCCACTGAATCATTTCGGAAATCGGATTCTCTTTTTGTCCTTCCTGAGGGACCTCGGAAGGGTATGGCTGCGTCTGCGGCAACCATCGCAAAATGGATCAGACAGACAATTGTCAAGGCCTATGCGTTGAAGGAGCGGGTTCCGCCCTTCCCTGTAAAGGCGCACTCTACCAGATCGGTGAGTGCGTCCTGGGCCTTCTGGCATCAGGCCTCGGTGGCCCAGGTGTGCAAGGCTGCGACTTGGTCGTCAGTGCACACCTTTTCAAGATTCTACAAAATTGATGTTCTGGCATCAGCTGATGCCTCCTTTGGCCGCAAAGTTCTCTGTGCGGCAGTACCATAGGGGACCCTGGTTTTTGTGAGGGTCCCTGGCTGTTGGGATTGTTTTAACCCCTTGGTTATTTGCTTTCCTGGGTTGTTGCTCCTGTTGAGCTTTTTGTTGCCCAGAAGGTTACCTTTCTGTTCATGTAAGGTTCCTTTCTTTGATGTGGGTACTGCGTTGCCTTTTCTACGGTTGCGTCTCCCACCCCTCATGTCTACACTGCTTTGGGACATCCCATTGCTGAAGACTGTATGAGTGGGCGGCGACTGTCGGAGGATGTAAGAGAAAACTGAATTTTTGTAAAATCCCTTTCTCTGAGTCCTCCGACAGTCGCCGCCCCCGCCCCCTCTTTTGGGGTTCTTATACACTTAACTGCTTGCTACCAAACTGAGTTGGGATGGCTATTGCAGGGGGTATTGGACCAGTGGGACAGCCCCCATGGGTGTGTCTATGTTAATGCTTTTGCTTTTAACAAGTCTTATGCCTAGCTACTCCTGTGGAGAGGAAGTCAATACCCATTGGTGAAGACTGTATGAGTGGGCAGCGACTGTCGGAGGACTCAGAGAAAGGAATTTTACGGTAAGATTTTACAAAAATTCTGTTTTTTTTTTAAACTTTGTTGAAATGCCTCAGTGACTTTTCATTGAAATGTATTCAACGCACCAGATTGTGATATGGTGTACTGCGTTACGCAACAAAAACAGTAGCACATGGCCTACGTCTCCTGCCCCGCTCCCCAAAGCATACCTTATGGGACTTTGCCTTGTCTGTGTTGGGACTCCATTCGACAGGGTTGTCAGTACAGCCCAACGCAATTCTGTGAATGGATTCTCACCTCTGTGCACTGCTACAGAACGTTAAGGTGTGCTGACTTGGGGAGAGGTTAAGTGCGGAGCAAAAAAAAAAAATGCAAAGTCTATGCATTTTGCACTACAACCAGCTTTATGGTGTGAATGCCATTTTGTGACAGTTCAATAAAGTAAGTAAATAAAATAGTAAATAGTGCCTTTGAGTTATAAAAATGCAAAGCATCGCCCCTATAGAATGGATGCTTCCATTTTAGGCCTAAATTGATGGCTTTTTAATGTCCTCCTGTAAGAATTCTCTTTTCAGATGTTATTTTTGACCTTCAACAGTGTGTTAGTTTGTTATAAAGCGTCATTAAATATAAAAGCATGTGTTTTTAGAAAAAATAAATCCTATTTTTTTTTTTTTTGCCCTTGGGTTAATTTCCTATAGCAATCTCAGCCTTGCAGCTTCACCACAAAATGTAATTGATTGGCTATCGATCCTTTTTTCTTGATTTGACAGGTAGCTGACATCCAGCAGCGGCTGCATTCCTGGAGGATTTGCATTGCTTCTAATCTAGCATTGTACAACAAATCCCTTTTTGTCATGTGTTACTGTCAGTAGTTGTGTTGTGGAGGCAATATTATGAGCAACCTTTTTAATCCAGAGGAACCTTTTAAATAATTTTAAGGCCCCATGCACACGGGTTGTTAGAAAAAAACGTACGTCAAAGTTAGTTCTGACGCCGGAAAAAGCAGCTGTAAAAACGTGCTTTCAGTAGCTTTTTCCATTGGCGTTATTGCACGTTTTGCCACGTTGCTTTTAGCAGCGTTTTTTTCTGCCTCCATTCAAAATCAATGGTTCCCTATGAGGGAGCCTATTGATTTGAATGGAGGTCGCACCGCAACACCGCAAGTCGGATCCGACTTGCGGGGCGAGTTGCGCTGTGAGAATCTTGAGGGGGAACTCCACGCCAAAATGGGAAAAAAACGGCGTGGGGGTCCCCCCAAGGTTCCAAACCAGGCCCTTCGAGTCTGGTATGGAATTTGAGGGTAGCCCCATGCCGAAAAAACGGCGTGGGGTTCCCCCCAAAATCCATACCAGACCCTTATCCGAGCATGCAGGCCAGGAAAGGGGAGGGGACGAGCGAGCGGCCCCACCCCCCCTGGACCACACCAGTCCACATGCCCTCAACATGGGGGTGTGTTGGTGCTTTGGGGCAGGGGGACCTCTGCACCCCCCACCTCAAAGCACCTTGCCCCCATGTTGATGAGGACAAGGGCCTCATCCCCACAACCCTGGCCGGTGGTTGTGGGGGTCTGCGGGCAGGGGGCTCATCGGAATCTGGAAGCCCCCTTTAACAAGGGGGCCCCCCAGATCCCGGACCCCCTCCCTATGTGAATGGGTATGGGGTACACTGTACCCCTACTCATTCACCACATAAAAGGCAGTGTATGGAAATAATGACAGGAGACGTTTTGGAAAGTTTATTAAAAATCTTCATCCGGCTCTTCTTGTCTTCTCCTCTCCGGGGTCTTCTCCTCTTTTGCTGTCCACTCTTCTTGTCTTCTCCTCTCTCTTGTGTTCTTCTCTCCGGGGTCTTGTGCTCTTTTGCTGTCCCCTCTTCTTTTCTTCTCCTGTCCGGTCTTCTGCTCTTTTGCTGTCGGCTCTTCTTCCTCCGGTCCTCCTCTGACGATTTCTCCGCTGATTATGCCGGTCTCCGGTCTCTGCAGCTTATTATATAGCCATTAGGGGCGTGGCCCCGATGACGTCATCGGGAGGCCCCGCCCCCTCGTGTCACAGATGACGTCTTCTGTGACACGAGGGGCGGGGCCTCCCGATGACGTCATCGGGGCCACGCCCCTAATGGCTATATAATAAGCTGCAGAGACCGGAGACCGGCATAATCAGCGGAGACATCGTCGGAGGAGGACCGGAGGAAGAAGAGCCGACAGCCGACAGCAAAAGAGCAGAAGACAGGAGAAGAAAAGAAGAGGGGACAGGGGACAGCAAAAGAGGGGACAGCAAAAGAGCACAAGACCCCGGAGAGAAGAACACAAGAAGAGCGGACAGCAAAAGAGCAGAAGACCCCGGAGAGGAGAAGGCAAGAAGAGCCGGATGAAGATTTTTAATAAACTTTCCAAAACGTCTCCTGTCGTTATTTCCATACACTGCCTTTTATGTGGTGAATGAGTAGGGGTACAGTGTACCCCATACCCATTCACATAGGGAGGGGGTCCGGGATCTGGGGGGCCCCCTTGTTTAAAGGGGGCTTCCAGATTCCAAAGAGCCCCCTGCCCGCAGACCCCCACAACCACCGGCCAGGGTTGAGGGGATGAGGCCCTTGTCCTCATTAACATGGGGGCAAGGTGCTTTGAGGTGGGGGGTGCAGAGCCCCCCCTGCCCCAAAGCACCAACACCCCCCCATGTTGAGGGCATGTGGCCTGGTGTGGTCTAGGGGGGTGGGGCCGCTCGCTCGTCCTCTCCCCTTTCCTGGCCTGCCGGGCTGCATGCTCGGATAAGGGTCTGGTGTTTCTTTTGGGGGGAACCCCACGCCGTTTTTTCAATACCAGACTCGAAGGGCCTGGTTTGGAACCTGGGGAGGACCCCCACGCCGGTTTTTTTTTCCCATTTTGGCGTGGAGTTCCCCCTCAAGATTCCCACAGCGCAAGTCGCCCCGCAAGTCGGATCCGACTTGCGGTGTTGCGGTGCGACCTCAATTCAAATCAATAGGCTCCCATAGGGAACCATTGATTTTGAATGGAAGAAAAAAAAAACGTATAACGTGGCTTAACGCACGCTAAGCAACGTTATAGCAACATTATTCAGCTTTTAGCAGCTTTAGGCGTTTTTAACGCTCTAACGCTGGTCCTCAGAACGCGCAGGTCGTGGGTTCTTGTTGCAGCTTAAAAACGCCTAGGCCACTTACAGCTCAAAAACGTCTGAGTGTGCATGAGGCCATAGAATAACATGGAGGGGCGTTTTTAGGCTGCAAAAAGAAAACGCCTGACGCTGCTTACAGCGGCGTTAAAAACGCCCCGTGTGCATGGGGCCTAAGGCCTCAGAGAACCCCTACTAAAAAAAAATAAAAAAATAAAAACAAAATGTATCTACAGGTCACATATTAGCATGGACAGTTAGTTGAATATTTTTAAGTAGAAAGAATAAAGAAAATGGCATAACTAGAGTATTCACACCCAAGAACAGAGTATTTTACCACACTCCCCTGCTCCATACACCAATAATGACCAAGCTGACTGGGGTGTTTGCATGCCACAGTTCCAAAACTCCCTGCAACTGTGTGTAATGCACATGGTTACGGAGTGTTTGTTGGCAAAAATTAGGTTAAAACAATCGGTTAGGAGTTATCACATGATCATCTGTCAATGGCCTCTAAAGCATGATCTGAATGCAGATCGGTCTTCTAAGTAGAAGTAGATGCTTGTCTATATTGGAAAAGTGTCTTCTTACCACAGTGGTCAGTGGGACAAAATGCCCCTTTCATTGGTGGTCAGTGGGAAAGAATGGTCCTTACGTTGGGGGAAGAGTGCCCCTTACGTTGGGGGTCAGGGGGAAGAGTGCCCCTTACGTTGGGGGTCGGGGGGGGAGAGTGCCCCTTACGTTGGGGGTCGGGGGGGGGAGAGTGCCCCTTACGTTGGGGGGTCGGGGGGGGAAGAGTGCCCCTTACGTTGGGGGTCGGGGGGGAAGAGTGCCCCTTACTTTGGGGGGTCGGGGGGGAAGAGTGCCCCTTACGTTGGGGGGTCGGGGGGGGAAGAGTGCCCCTTACGTTGGGGGGTCGGGGGGGGAAGAGTGCCCCTTACGTTGGGGGTCGGGGGGGAAGAGTGCCCCTCACGTTGGGGGTCGGGGGGGAGAGTGCCCCTTACGTTGGGGGGTCAGGGGGGGGAGAGTGCCCCTTACGTTGGGGGGGGTGGAAGAGTGCCCCTTACGTTGGGGGGTCAGGGGGGGGGGGAAGAGTGCCCCTTACGTTGGGGGGTCGGGGGAATATTGTCAAGTGACAAGTGTAGATGTACCCCTTACTTTGATGGTTATTGGAGGTGGGAGATCAATCAGCCATTATTGAAGGAACCCCTTGAGACCTCTGGAGGACCCCTGGTTGGGAAAGGCTGGTGTAGATCATGGGAGAAATTGTGGACCGCTGTGTCTAGGAAATATCCTTTTCTGCATCAACATTTTCCGCGGTTGAATAACAGGTTATTGATATTCTGCTGTTCCACTCATTTGAACTCCATCTCCGCTGCTGATTAATAATTTACAGTGCTTGGGTTTGGAGATAAGCCCATCATTATGGTAACACGTTGCTAAGTGTTATTTTAGGGAACCCGTGCTTTACCGTTGGTGTTGTGAATTCTGCTGAGCGTGTTTAAATTGTAATGTTGATTGGAAGACCACGGCTGATCATTTATTGTAAGCAGCTGGTCATAATGGAGCGTTGTTTTGGAACAGCATGTATCATTTGTTACAAAGCAGGGAACTTACCCCTGATATTTTTCGTCTTGTTTACGTTGCAGTTTTGATGACGTTGTGACTGACTGTTGATCACTTGGGGCTCATTCACATCAGCGGTCGCATTATACCGCAGCCTCTGCAACGTAAGCAGTGCTGATGCATAGTAATGATGCATCACGTGTTTTGTGTTTATTTTTTTTTTTTAACTTTATTGAGATATCACAAAAACTACGTTGGTGGATCCCAACACGCTGCGCTGCATACAAATCAGTATGCCCTACTTGATCGCTACATCTCCTCCTCCAAATGACATAGCATGGCATAGCAGCACTGGCACAACTGTAGACTGCATGGATCAAACTCTTCCACCTTGTCTCCAAAAGCATCTTTAGCAACATGGCTATGGAGAAGGACTGATAAGAGAAGGGGGCCAGGCTGTAACTGATTATATATATCTAAATCTGCTAGTACATCTAACACTCTCCTCCTCCCAGTCTAACAGTGCTGTTGCTTAAAGCGGAGTTCCAGCCATTTCACTCACCTGTCCAACGGTCCAGCGATGCGGCCACCCGAAGCCTCGATCCTCTCCCTCGGCACCGGTATCACTGTTGTGGGCACCCGGCTGTGACAGTTTGCGGCTTCACAGCCGGGTACCCACTACGCATGCGCGAGTCGCGCTGCGCGTCTTGATTGGCCGGCAATCTTCTGGGACCTCTGACATGTCCCAGAAGATTGCAGGGAGGGGGAGAGGAGAACTTCCGTTCAGGGCGCCGCGGCGCTCCGAGCGGAAGTGGGAGCGGGTACCTGTCAAAACTAGGTACCCGCTCCCCCCCCCCCCCCCCCAAAAAATGACTTGCCAAATGTGGCATGTCAGGGGGTTAGAATACCTATCCATTTTTGGGTGGAACTCCGCTTTAAAGGTGCCCCCTGTGCGTCTTCATGCATGGGGGAAATCGGTCCGTTCCCATCCGATTTCCCCCATAGAGATGCATGGGGACCTGACAGCTGTGTCCGCACATAGCGCGGAGACACAGCTGTCATCCTCCTGCTCAGCGGGGGATCCGCGGATCAATCCCCCGCTGAGAAAAACGGACTCTGTCTGACGGACAGAGTGTGTGAAAGGGGCCTAAAGGAATAACGCATCTAATGATTAGTAAGCTGCAATATATACAATTTTTGGTTGTGGGTTTAATACTGCTTTAGTGATACTCCAGCCTCTACCTTTCAGTAGATATTAAAGCTTTATTTTTTTTTTTTTAATTAAAATAATCATGTAATGGTATTGCAAAGAGCAGCCCCTATTCTCCCTCCCCCCCCCCCCCCGAGTCCCCCGCCGGCTATCCCGGCTCATCCTTTTCTGCTTTCAATGGGGGCATTTGTATGGGCTCACTCCCAAGCTGCCCTGTTTGCCTCTGTTGACATAGACAGTGCGTCTCGACACCGCCCCCTGCTCCCTCATCACAGGATTTGATTGACTGCGGCTCCCGCTGCTATTGATGTGCCCAGTGAGGAGGGGGAGAGGCACAAAGCTGGATTGGGATCGGCTCAGGTAAGTAAAAGGGGGATTAAAGGGGGGCATCCTGCAGCACAGGAGGTTTTTTTACCCTAACACCTCTGAGGGTCTCCTGCAGCGCGTCTGCAGCCTCTGAGGGTCTCCTGCAGCGCGTCTGCAGCCTCTTGAGGGTCTCCTGCAGCGCGTCTGCAGCCTCTTGAGGGTCTCCTGCAGCGCGTCTGCAGCCTCTTGAGGGTCTCCTGCAGCGCGTCTGCAGCCTCTTGAGGGTCTCCTGCAGCGCGTCTGCAGCCTCTTGAGGGTCTCCTGCAGCGCGTCCGCAGCCTCTGAGGGTCTCCTGCAGTAAAGTGTAAAAGAAAGAAAGTAAAATGGAAGTTTTCTTTTTGTGTGTTTGATCTTTCTCTGCATTTCCTGGAAATGCAGTGGTTTGGCTGTGAGCACCAAGGCTAATTATGGAGGAATACATAGCCGCGGGTTTGGAATTCACTATGATTATTATGTTTTTTCCTATTGATTGCATGTATGTTTCTCTTGTTAAAAGTTAACAAATATTCAGTCCTCTGTTGCTAAGCAACAGATCAGCGGCTTCCTAAAAGGATTGGACATGCGCTTTTAATGGTATACGGTAAACGAATACCACATTTTGCATACAGAACAACAAATTCCTTTTTTATTGTGTACTCTTGGCTGAAGAGAAAATTCTGTTCAATAAGTCAGGCATTAGAGGTGAACTCAGAAGACCTGATTGCCAAGGTCCAGGTTATTTGTTGGCTTAATGTTGCAGTCAATAGCTTGTTTGCACTCCTATATTTCTGCTCAAGTAGACAGTGCTGGCTCGCCTATTGATAAATCATTAAAATAAAACTAAATGTATCACTCTGGGTCCTTAATGATACCAAGATGCTGTTTTTCATATCGTAACACTTTTCGAATTAAACAAATTATTTATCAGTCTATGTTAATCGTTCAAAAGTGTAGTTTTTATGCATACTGTATATTAAAATGTATAGGGACTAGGGCCGAAACGACTAATCGATGAATCGATTATGAAAATATTTGTCAACTATTTTTCATAATTGATTAGTTGGTCAGCCGATTAGTTGGCCTGCATAGAGATTATTTCTTTACATTTTGTGAAATACAGTGCAGCACACATATAGATAGCTCAGTATACCGTCCACACATGTCAGTAAGTGCCTGAGAACTTATCAGTGTGAATGTGTGAGGAGCAATGTGTCATGGGACATGTAGTCCTGGGCAAGACATGAGTGGTTCTAAAGGCAGAAGCTTTTTTTTACCCTGCTATAGGGAAACTCTATATTATACTTTGCACTTGGCAGGGGACCCCAGAGTAGGGAGTCATAAGCGTCGGTGGGGGACCCCAGAAGAGGAGAATCAGGGCTACTCTGTGCAAAACCATTACACAGAGCAAATAAGTATAACATGATTGTCATTAACAAAATAAACTCACTTTAAAGATCAGCATCTGAACCCAGAGAAGGTGGAGGCTGATAGACTGGAGGTAATATAAGGCATTAAAACTACATTAAAATGAAACTTACCAGTATTGTGCATTTTATTTAAAATGATCATATACATGAAAGAAAAAAAAAAAAAAAAGTCTCCGCTTTTACTACTACTTTAATATAAAAGATTTATATCTCCCTCCCACCCTTCATATAGCTTCCTGTCTGACTCTTAGTTAAAATGCCCATATATCCTACTAGTGGGTGTATAAAATATAGATAGATAGATGGATAGATGTGATATAAGTAATATCTATTATTACTTTCACTGTTTCACAGAATAAATGAACCCCTTATAGTAGCGATTATTTGCTCTTCTAAGCCAACGGGGGGCGGGGGAGGCGTATCTTCCTCGTACACTCTAATCTGATTCCATTAAAAAAGAATGGTCGGACCCAGAGAGAAAACATTTGTTCCCTAAAGCTCGTCAAAGACTTTTTCCCTTTGAAGAAGACCTGGCGGCAGTAACAAGATACCGAGACCGGACGCTGCTTTTTCACAAGTATCCAGATTAATGGATTTGGCGTTCAAAGACATGGGTTCTTGATCTGTATGGATTAGAAGCATCAAGGGTCTATTAGGCCCCTGATATTAGCACAAAGTGTACCGGTCACTGGCCTTATTCCTACTGCATAGGGGGGCTTGTCAGCACCATTAATGAAATTAATTAAAAAGTGTGTGTGTGTGTGTGTGTGTGTGTGTATGTATATGTGTATATATAATATATATATATATATATATATATATATATATATATATATATATATATATATATATATAAAATATAATTATTTTTTTTTGTTATTTTGTATGTTTGTTGTTAATGTGGTATGCTCTCTGTAGGGGACCCTTTCACACCAGTGAAATGATTGGGTCCACCTGTCTGTTTTTCAGGCAGACCCAATCAGACCATCCATAGTTCTCTATGGCATGGCGGATGTCAGCAGACATGTGTTCGCTGGCATCTGATTCAATCCCGTCTGCTAAAAACAGACAGATGGGTATACGTAGGCCATTCATCCGGCTGATCGGATGACAGTCGGATGGAAACGTAGAGACGGTCCATTTCCATCCGACTGCCCCAAAGAAAACAGGGGGTGTGTCTGTTCCTGCTCTGCATAGCGGAGCAGACACAGACCTGACACCCGCCTGCTCAGCGGGGATCAGCGGAAATATTCCCCACTGAGCAGGTGGATCCGCTTGATGGAGCTCTATGGTCATAGCATAGACTTTATTTTATGACACTAGCATTGTAATAGCAATAAAATTCAGGTCACCGTACTTGTGTCTGTATATACTCTCCTCTTCATTGATGTTTTTCTCTTCTCCATTCCAGCGCTGTAGCCTCAGGAAGGTTCTTCCACACATGACACTTCCGTGAGTGTCAGATGACCATGTCCCCTGCTGTGCACTGTTTTCTTTCTCTGGCCCCCTATAACACTGCGCTGATGATGGGGGTCAAGGGCAGGCTCCTAGAGAGCCTGGTTCAGGGTTTGTGTGGGTTTTCTTCCACAGCCTTAAAAAATACAGGTAGGTTAATTGACAATTACCCAGAATGGCCCTGCAACATGTTTGTGTCTGACTCGGTTAGGGACCTTGTAAGCACATTTATCATTCAGATTTGAATAGACCATATGCACACCCTCTGTAATGAGCTATAAAAAAGGATAAAACGTAATGCAAAAGCTCCTATCCCATAGCAACCTATCAGCAATCATCATTTTTTAATTAACCTGCATGTCCCCTATTGGGACAGTGCTTATTTGCTGACTCAATCACTGGCCTGTTGATTCTGCTGAAGACTGCAGCAGATGGAATGTCTTCCCAGAGTTCCCAGCGCTAAACCTTTTATAGCGGCTTTAAAAAGTAACTTCTGTTTTTTTTTTTTTTTTTTTAAGTCCGGAGCTAAAAATGCTGTAGCTGCTAACTTTTTTTTAAAAATCAGGTACTTACCAGTGCCTGGGGTGCAGCGCCTTCTTCCCTCAGTGGGTTCTGCAAGTCACTGGTGCCACCATCTTGGACACAAGAGCTTGCACAGCGCTTTGTGAATGGTCCTTGCAACTTCCTGAGACACATCAGGGGGTCTTGGCGAGGATTGTGGATTTAATAGATCCAGACGCAAATGAAGCTGAATTTAAATACAAGTATTGAACTTTCTTATAAACGTCTGTACCTCCCTATGAGGCCATCCAGTACATTAGAATTCCAATAGGGAGACTCAGAAGGTGGGTGGGTGCATCTAAACTCAACTTTGAAGGGAAAATTAAGAATAAAAAGGGACATCTTGTTTCTAGGTGTTTGTACTTGCACTGATAAAATGACCTTGCCGTGTTGGCTAAGAGCATTGCCTTGACTATAGTTTCGGTTAATGTATGATGGTAATAAAATCTTCCATTGTGCCACGAGTACGTTCTCTAATTGGCCTGAGGAAGGTACTTAGTGCCTTGAAGGCTTGCTGTAGTTTAAAGGTATTACTCTGTTCCTTTTGTTATCTGACCTGCAAAATGACTTCTCTATATTTATTCCTTTTTTAGATTGGTCATAAATTTTGTGATGGAGGCAAACAACTGTCTAGATGTAATTGGGCCATTTCCAATCTTATAGAGGGTAGATGCCAGCATTCTGCAAGCAGGTCCTGTCTCTTCTTTGCATAGGAGTGAGTGAGGAAGGTGTAGTCCCCCCATGTACTGTATCAAAGGAGTCCTAGTCCCTATATGCCCACAAGGATGGGCAGTGATCTCTCTGCCTGTCATTGTCCGAAAGATTTCATTCTCTCTGTCCAATCATTGAACTTAAAGTTATTGTAAAGGCAGAAGTTTTTTTTTTTTATCTTTATGCATTCTATGCTTTCAGATAAATGCCTTCTGTGTGCAGCAGCCCCTGTCAGCCCCCCTAATACTTACCTCAACTGCCCGGGACTCCCCTCTTCATTGGCTGAGACAGCAGCATGGCACCATTGACACTTGCTGCTGTCAAAGTCAGTCAGCCAATTAGGAGAGAAAGGGGGCGGGGCTGGGCCGTGGCTCCATTTGAATGGACACATGGAGCTGCGGTTCAGCTCGGGTGCTCCCATAGCAATCTGCTTGCTGTGGGGGACTCAACAGGAAGGAGGGGCAAGGAGCACAGAAGAGGAGAATCTTGGCTGCTCTGTGCAAATCCACTGTACAGTGCAGGTAAGTATAACGTGTTTATTTGTAACTAAAGAAAAATGGACTTTAGTATCACTTTAGTCTTTTAGTATGGCTGAGTTATGTCCCATGATTCCTTGGAACTAGCATAGCTTCCAGCGGCTATGTAGGCAGTGATAGTGACAGAGAACTAGTGTGTTATTTAATCACCACATCAGTGTGCCTTACGTCATGATGTTACCTCTGTGATCTCTAAAGCTGCACAGGGAAGCACTAATGACATGACAACCAATGGGATTGATGCCTTCCTTGAATTTGGTTGGTGATGCAGGAGAGAAAGTAAGTTACACTGCACACATTTTAGAATTTACAATTCTCCTGTCCGCCTGCTGACCATGTGAGGTTGTCTGTGTGTGCTTTTAATAGGACCGTTTATAATAAAGTGGTTCTAAAGGCAGAAGAATTTTTATTCCTTTTGCATTCACTGCATTAAGGTAAAAAAAAACCTTCTATAAGCTGAGGAAAATAAGATATGGGAGGTAATCGGTCCTTTACATCACTGGTCGCAGAATATTTTTGATAATAAGTTGTCTTTTTTTTTGGGGGGGGGGGGGCGGGTTAGGGGGGAGGGAAGGGAGGGGGGAAGGATGGGGGTTAAAAAGAAAATAATAAAGGAATATAAGATAAGTAAAGTGTAAAAGAGTTGTTATAATAAATGTTAAATTGGCAATGTGTTTCATATTAAAATGTTAATGTATCTATTTTTGAATTCCTGAATAAAATTATATTTGAAAAAAAAAAAAACCTTCTACATGCAGCCCCCCAAAATAGTCAGATCTCAACCCAGCGATGTGCACGGGAGAAGCAGCGCTCTTAACTCCTCATTGGCTCAGACACTGCAGCGGCGCCCCTTGGCTCCTTCTGTTGTCAAGCAGGGGGTGGGGTCAAGCCACGCTCCTGTGTGTCTTATGGACAGACCAAGCTGGCTCAGGAGCACGCACGAGTGCCTCCAAAGCAAGAGGCTTGCTTTGGGGGCTCTCGGGAGCGAAGGGCTGGGAGGATCGGGACTGCCCTGTACAAAACCACTACATAGAGCAGGTAAGTATAACATGATGGTTATTTAAAAAAAAAAATGAGCATTTAGAAATGAATCACTTTACGGGCTTCCTCCCATACATGAGCTGGTTAGGTTTTGTTGCCTCTGAGCTGCTTGCAAGTCATTGTAAATGCAAAAGCAGATCACTGAGCAATTTTAAAGCAAATCAAAACCACTTAGAAGCACTTAAAACCATATTGCATTTGATTTGCTTCTGTGGTTGTAGACCATTGACAAGAGTGTTGAGGTAAATTGAATGTACATTTCGATTTTAGCACAACTTTGGTGCTGGAATAGATTAGTAGCTCTCTGATTATTGGTTTCTGCCCTTCTTAATATACCTGTTTGGCTATTTGTCAGAGGAAATGTGAAATAAAGACATTTTCACTTTGTACAGGCAGATCTGTAAAGGGTCTTGGACTCGACACCGATAATACGCAGGTTAAAGCGGTAGTATACCGCTTTTTTCCACTTTTAAGTACAGGTAAGCCTATAATAGGTAGGTACAATTAATATCTCCTAAACCTGTACGGTTTAGGAGATATTTGCACTGTATGCAGCCGCTCACGCGAGCAGCGCATGCGCTCTGAAGGTCCGGCGGACCTTCAGCTTTCCTTGCCGGGAGCTTGCTGGAAAATTACTCGTGGCTCCGGCCAATCACAGCGCCGGAGCCGCCGAACCCGGAAGAGACGCTGAGGGATCATGTCAGCTCCCACAGCGGTGTCCGGGGGTCCGTGTCGGGGCTTCGTTCTAAGGTAAGTAATTCATAATGAGCTAGTATGCGATGCATACTAGCTCATTATGCCTTTGTCTTGCAGTGTTTTTTTTTTTTTTTTAGGTTTACAACCGCTTTAAGTTACAGTATAGCTTGGAAGTGCTTGTTCTGTCGTTTTGCCTTGCAAATAATAAATTGCTTCCTACTATCCCTGTCTGTTCTGAAACCAATACAGCCGACAGAGACGCTTGGTCTCAAACAGGTATAAAAAATAAATAAAATGGTAATTATATTCTCCTAAAGTTTTTAAAGGAAAAAAATCCTCTTTCTTGCCCACATTGTTGTCCTTTCTCAGATCGAGGACATTATCAGCTCAGTTCTGGAAAGGGTTTTTCATATGATAACCATTAGATTGCTTCTCCAAAACCTCAAGTCTGCCCAAGAATGAGAATGGCAGATAATTGACTGAAGGTTCTTAGGGCCCCATAAAATTGAGGAGGCCTCCAGGTCCACTCTGCATGATTGAATCAGGCCGACAATGTGAGTTGTTGGGGACCAAAACACCGTCTTTAGACTTTTGGGCTCATACTACTCTGGTCTTCTTAGTCTCCTAGGCCAAGAAAGAAGCCACTAAATCTGCTCTCCAAGTGGCGTGTGTCATGGACAAGGAGGAAGATGGCGGATTATCCTTGCCCCTTTTCTTGAGTTTCTGGGTGGCACCCACAGACTACCACCCTGGATTGTTTTCCATTATTTTCTTACATTGCATCTTATATTTTATGTTATAAAGCTGGTCTATACTGTAGGGTTGCCTTGAGTACGAGATGTAATCTTTCATTTCCTGTCCTGATGGGCAGAGACTTTTTTTTTTATGTGGTATTGTGTAATTGCCTAAACGCATTAACAATAGGCTTATACTTTAGGCCTAAAGCATAATAGACAAAAGTTTAAGATGCAGGCTCTACCTGAATTTCGGAGAAGCATTCAGGCCAACTCTATTTAGTTTGGCAGCAGATGGGATGTTGCCCATACATGGTGCCGTATACTACAGTATATTAACCACTTCTGGACTGGAAGGATTTGCCCCTTAATAACCAGGCCATATTTTGCGATTCGGCACTTCGTTAGTTTAACGGACAATTGCGCGGTCGTGCAACGCAGTTCCTAAATAAAATTGATGTCCTTTTTTTTTTTTTTCCCCCCACACACACAGAGCTTTCTTTTGACGGTATTTGCTCACCTGTGCGATTTTTTTTTATTTTTAGCGCTATAAACAAAAAAATAGCGACAATTCTGAAAAAAAAAACAATATTTTTAACATTCTGCTATATAACATTCCCAAAAAAGAAATGAAAAATTCAAAACATTTTTAGACCAATTTTTGTTTTCTGCTACATATTTTTGGTAAAAAAAAAATCACAATACGCGTAAAGTTATGTCTACTAACTATGGGAAAGATTTATATAATTTGTTTTGTTTCTTTTTTGTTTGTTTTTTACTAGTAATGGCGGTGATCTGCGATTTTTTTTTTTTTTTTGTGTGTGCGGGACTGCTACATTGCAGTGGACAGATCGGACCCCTGACTGACATTTTGACACTGGGGGGGGGGGGGGGGGGACCAGTGACCTTACTACAGTAATCAGTGCTAAAAATATGCACTGTTACTGTAATAATGACACTGGCAGGGAAGGTGTTAACAGTGTGGGTGACCAAGGGGTTAAATGTGTACCTAGGGGCATTTCTAACGGGGGGCGTGGCTTGTGAAATTATCATAGAGACTTGTGATCCTATATAGAGGGATTACAGGGGCTTTGTGATCATTCCAGGGAGAAGGCGGTCAGCTGTGTTTACAGCAGCTGATCGTTCTTCTCTCTCAGCGGGGAACGATCACGGGTGTCAGGCGGCAATCGGAGCCGCCTGCCCCGTGCATCGGCTTCCCCGCTGACGAGCGGGGGCGGAAGCGCACGCTCGCCCCCTAGCTGCCTGCGCACGACTGACGTATACCTACGGCGGTTTGCGCAGGAGCGGCTGCCTGCCGCAGTACAACTGCGGTGGGCGGTCGTAAAGTGGTTAAAGCACCCCCAGCATCAGCTAGTGTTGGAAATTGTTTTAGCCAGCTTGGCCCAAACAAAATATTTAAAGTCAAAGCGAACCTGGAATTCTACTTTAGGTCTGATCCTTGTTGTCCGCCACTATGGTACAAGTCAATATTCAGCCTGTTGCTGCATGTTGTCAGATGGATTTTGCCTGTACATTTGACTGCCCTCCTATGCCAGTGGGTACATTGATTTGTATCTGAACTCTCTCTTTACTGCTTGGTAGGCGTCTCAAGAGTGAGAATATTCCTGGGTTATATTCCATACTGACATTGGTTAGCCACAATAAGGAGGGTGATGATTTAATCTACTAGCTAGGTGTATCTGGGCAACCATTTTGAAGAGAGTAGTGTCAAGACTGAATAAATGCTAGCTTTTCCAGGCAGATAGATCAGAAGGACTTGGTGACCAAAAACTAAATTTCTACTAGACATGGTAAAGACTACAATCATGGCAACGATATTTCAACTACGACTGAACAACTGAAGCTGCCACATCAAAGCAGTTTATGTACATAGCTTGCAATAGCGGCAGATTAGGGCTTATTTAATTGCAATTGGCTCCTTGGCATGGTAGAATCATTGTTTGTGATCTTCTAAAGTTTTTACATTTCCAGATTTACAATTTTTTCCCACTAAAGTTCCTTTTTTTTTCTTTTTATATGGTTTTCCAGTCCTTACTCAATGAGCTTCCCCCGCAATGTCAGAGCGGCCGGGGCAGACTGCAAAAGGGAAGGATGGCAAGAAGTACTCGTCCCTCAACCTGTTTGATACATACAAGGGAAAGTCCTTAGAGGTGCTGAAACCAGCAGGTAAGAGAATTGTTAGATGGTTTGTTTTCTTTTCTGTTCTGCTCCATGTGATGCCACAGGCTATGGAGTCGTGTGATATATAGCAATTAAAAAAAAAAAAGAGAAGTCCAAATCTGTGCAATAAAGTCCACTATCCAAAAATGAAATAAACAGTGCAAACGTGTAGCGCCTAAGCTCAACCTTTTGCAGATCTTGTCACTCAGACAACACCACAGTGATCCTCCACCTTATAGCCTATGGACAACATAGCTTACCTGAATGATATGACTTTCTAATGTAGGAGATGTCAGCATGCGTTTTATATTACAGGGATCCTCCGTGACACCAGAACACCTTCCACATACACAGGTCTTAACTAGGTATCCTCCAAGACTCCAAATAATTGTAAACATTTAGGGGCATCCCCTACTTTGCCCCCACAAAAAGGGAAGAATGGACTATCCCGGTACTCAAATAATTTACTCAGACATAATAAAATGTGATTTTTTTATTTATACAAACCTATTAAAAGGAACGCGTATCCGCATATGGGAATAAAAGCAACAATTATAATAACCTCTTCAAGTCGTATGTTGTTGGGCTAATCTAGGCCATTGCTGCTGGTGTTCCTACCCATGCGATCCAATTCAGTTGACCGCACTGCAACATTTACATCCCCTGCAGTTCACATGAAGGCACTGTGATTGTGATGCGATGCAGGAAACCAAGGATTTGCTGTGAATCCTGCACCACATCCGTGTGAATAAGGCCCCTTTCACACATACGGTCCGTTCAGTTCTTCAGTTCAGTCACGTCAAAGAGTATCAGTTTTCCATCCGTTTTTCGTCAGTTGTCGTCCGTTTTTCATCCGTTTTTCGTCAGTTATCTGTTTTTCATCCGTTGTCATCCGTTGTCATCCGTTTTTCATCCGATCCGTTTTTTTGACGGATGAAAAATAGGGCATTCATCCGTTCAAAAAAACGGACATTGACAGAAGCGGATGAAAATGGATGTTAACTGATGATCATCCGTTGTCATCCGTTTTTACATAGAGATACATTGATGTCCGTTTTTCATCCGTCAACGGATGGATGAAAAACTGACAAACGGACAGCATGTGTGAAAGGGGCCTAAAGGACTAAAAGCTGATGGGCTACGATGCACAGCTGCACCAGATTCTGAATGCTCCAGTTTCAGTAAATCAACCTCACTGTGTTTAGCTCAGATTTCTTTAACTTTTTTCTTTGGCCTATTACAGATTTCATTCGGTTTGTTTTTATTATTGAAATTTACATTTTACCCTTAATTTTCTTCTTAGTCGCCCCCCGCCATGGCCTGCAGAGTCTCGGTAAAGTTGCCATTGCCAGGCGTATGCCCCCCCCAGCAAACCTGCCGAGTCTGAAAGCAGAAAACAAAGGGAATGACCCAAATGTCTCACTAGTTCCCAAAGACGGATCAGGATGGGCAAGCAAGCAGGATACAACAGAGCCAAAGAGGTGAGAAGCTGCCGTGTTTTCTATTGTGGAGGATGAGGTTATATTATTCATGAGCAGGATTTTCTATTTCGTGATACTTTTTACTTAAGCAGGTGCATTGCATTTTTTTTTATTTTTACTCGAATATTAAAATGTATATAAAGTCGAGGAAAAAGAAGTAAAATATTGCAGCATACCACTCCTTAGATGCTGCGTTTGTTTTCAGTTTCTCAGCCTTTTCCTTTTTTGCTTTTTTTTTCTACTCTTAATCCTTCAAGTGTTATGGTGACAGCGCTAACTTAGTGTACTGTGTTTCTGGTGAGTCAGCGTTGTGACACAAGAACTGGAAGGGTGTTTGGGCTACAGAACATCTCCCTATCTGCTAATTTCTATAACATAGGGGAAGTTGTTTTGAACAGGGCTGATAACACTGCCTGAAATTTTAGCGCATCAGAGGCAGTGTGCACAGAAAGTTAGGAGCCCACTGGATTTCTGGCCAGATCAACGGGTATTCTGCCTCCTCTTAGCAAACTGATGTAACGGAATCCTATCAGTGGTATATGTAGCAGACCAAAAGAGTGAAAATAGGAGGTGGTTATTGTAATTGAACATAAATTACATTTTGAAAGGAAACTGCTCAGACAGAAGTGTGGGAGCTGTCATTGCTGACTCAGTCTTAATGGTAGGAGCTCTAAATCTTGGTGTGTCAATGAACAGATATGGAACCGGCTACATGTCAAGATATATTCAGTATACACATACCTGTTCCAAGGTGTTAACTCTGACAGTGGAATCAAGGATCAGAATGACAACTCTGAGGCTGGCATCTTTAAAACCCAAGTCAGCAGTTCCATATACCGTATTTCTATCCTGTTGTATTTAAATAATATTTGACCTCAACATTTCATATTCCTATTATGTGCCCGTTGTACCAAGTACTTGTATTTAAAAAAGTACCCTTTTTCTCTTTTTGTATTGCTTCCTTTGATTACAAATATCTGGTGTTCCTGCCGGTCTCCCTGCTTTCTTATTTTAAACTGACCAGCCTGCCTGTCCTCAAATGGGCAGATTTGTGCTGCCTGCGCAGTCATTCACTGGAAAGATCAGTGCACTGCTGTTTCTTCACCTCCTAGCTCACTGAGCCCCTTATGCAGCTGAAAACAACAATTATGTGGAAAAAAGACAAAAAATAACTATATATATATATATATATATATATATATATATATATATATATATATATATATATACACACTGCTAGGAAATATTCAAGGAACACTTTGCAAACACATCAGATCTGAATGAGGAAAAATCTCATGCTGGATAACTGTACTGATATGGACTGGGTAATGTGTTAGGAATGAAAGGATGCCACACTGTTTGGTGGAAAAAAAAAAGTTCATCCTACAGAGGGCAGAATACAAAGACACCCCGAAAATCAAAGTGAAAAAATGATGCAGCAGGCTAGTCCATTCTGCTGAAATTTCATTGCAGCAACCCAAAATGGTACTCAGTAGTTTGTATGGCCCCACGTGCTTGTATGCATGCCTGACAAAGTTTGGGCATGCTCTTAATGAAAGACGGATGGTGTCCTGGGGTATTTCCTCCCAGATCTGGACCAGGGCATCACTGAGCTCCTGAACAGACTGAGGTGCAACCTGGTGGCATCCAATGGACCAAAAGATAATGTCCCAGAGGTGTTCTTTTGGATTTAGGTCTGGCGAGCGTAGGGGCCATTCAATGGTATTCCTTCATCCTCCAGGAACTGGCTACATACTCTCGCCACATTAGTCCAGGCATTGTCGTGCACCAGGAGGAACCCAGGACTCACTGCACCAGCGTTGGGTCTGACAATGGGTCCAAGGATTACCTCCTGATACCTAATGGCAGTCAGGGGGCCATTGTCTAGCCTGTAGAGGTCTGTGCATCTGTCCATGGATATGCCTCCCCAGACCATCACTGACCCACCACCAAAAGCGGTCATTCTGAACAATGTTGCAGGCAACATAACATTCTCCACGGCTTCTCCAGACCCTTTCAGGTCTGTCGAATGTCCTTGGGGTGAACCTGCTCTCATCTGTGAAAAGCACAGGGCGCCAGTGGCAGACCTGCCAAATCTGCTGTTCAGTGGCAAATGCCAGTCAAGCTCCACAGGGCCAGGCAGTGAGCACAGGGCCCGCTAGAGGATGTTGGGCTCTCAGGCCACCCTCATGAAGTCTGTTTCTGATTATTTGGTCAGAAACATTCACACCAGTGGCCTGCTGGAGGTTATTTTGTAGGGCTCTGGCAGTGCTCATCCTGTTCCTCCTTGCAAAAATGGGCAGATACCGGTCCTGCTCATGGTTTAAGGACCTTCTACGGCCCTGTCCAGCTCTCCTAGAGTAACTGCCTGTCTGTCCCCTGGAATCTCCTCCATGCTCTTGAGACTGTGCTTAGAAACTCAGAAAACTTTCTGGCAATGGCACTTATTGATGTGCCATCCTGGAGGAGTTGACCTGCCTGTGCAAACTCTATAGGGTCCAGGTGTCAACTCATGCTACTGACACTGACCCTAGCCAAATGCAAAAATAGTAAAAAAAAAGTCAGAAAGATAAGTAGGAATAATGTCAGTGGCGTCAACCTGTAAAACCATTCCTGTTTTGGAGGTTATCTCATTGTTGCCCATCTAGTGCACCTGCTATTAATTTCATCAACACCAAAGCAGCTGAAACTGATTAACAACCCCTCTGCTAATTAACTGACCACATCAGTATCCCAGGAGTTAACTTAAATATATGCTATACTCTGATTTAAAAGTGTTCCTTTAATTTTTTTGAGCTGCGTGTGTGTGTGTGTGTGTGTGTGTGTGTGTGTGTGTGTGTGTGTGTGTGTGTGTGTAATATAGAGAGACAGACCCAATAAAATGTTTTTCATTTCAGTTGTAAACTGATTGGGTTGCTTTACAAAAAGTAAGAGTTCACCTCAACTTCAATTTACCTTTATTTTAATAATTTTTTCCCCAATTAATTTTCTCCTTCAGTACCGATGTCTCTCCAGCAGCGCAGCCGGAGTCGCAGCCACCGCAGGCTTCACAGACGTCTGCATCAAACCAGCCGAAGCGCCCCCCAGTTCCACAAGAGGTAATGTCATGTAGCTCTTTATGAATCTTTTTAGGAATAGCTTGTGGCCTTTATCTTCAAATCCAGGTACAGGTGGTCTACTGAATGTGGAGTTGACAATCTGTCTCACCTTATCCACATGGAAAATATTGCTTTTTTAATTGATGCATTGAAATCGCCTGAAAAAACGTTTTGCTTAATATTGTATTTCTTTTTTTTTCAGCCCCCCCAACCAGCCGCCGTCGTGGTAAAGACTTGGGCACAAGCCAGTACCACACATGTAGCACCAGGAGATGGTATGTAACTCCTAATGTGCTTGGTCACCTGTGCACCCACTAAAACATGTTAGCATCTGCTATTTTTTTAATTGGGCATTAAATTGTGCTTGTGTGCCGCAAAATTAATTAAAGTGTGTTTGTTTTTTCCTGAAGATTTACGCTTGATAAACCACTGCGCATATATCATGCGACAAAAAATTGCAGCAAACACCATTTTATTTTTCAGGGTCTCTGCTTTAAAAATATGTATAATGTTGGGGGCACTAAGTAATTTTTGAGCAAAAAATGTAGATTTTTACATGTATGAGAGATGTTCGAATTGGCCCGAAATGGAGATGGTTAAGTAGGTTCTCATATTGCATAGTTTTAAAACCTTAGATTCACCATAGATGGGAATACATAGATAAAATCATCCATAGATTTTTAAAAACTCTGTATAGAGTTTGTATTGTTACATTTTCAGAGTTCTTGCTGAGAACATGCAGTTGCTCACAAAAGTTACATTTCACTGCTCTTTTTTCTTTTTGAAGTGTCTGTAGGGATGAAAGTTGCCCGTCTCAGAAGTAAATTTCATTATCAGTTTGTGGCGTTACCCTTTGGTTTCGCCTCTTCTCTTTGGGACCTCACAAAAGTGTTAGCCCTGGTGCTAGCTTTGTTACCAACGTGGTATCGCGGTACTGGGCTACTTTGAGGACCTCCTTCTGCGAGTGGTGTCTCCTACTGCTCTGGTGGACAACCTGGAAATCACCATACGAACTCCGAGGGAGTTTGGCTGGATTCTGAATTTTTAGAAGTCTGCTCTGGTTTCGTCCACAAAGCTGGACTATCTGGGTCTGATTCTGGATTTGGCCTTGGTCAAAGTGCGCCTTTGGACAAACTCCAGAAACTGCAGGCTGTGATTCATCTCCTTCTGTCCAGCAGATAGTCATCCCTCCGGAACTTACATGCAAGTCCTGGGCCTGATCGTGTCTACTTTTTGAGGCGGTTCTGTTTGCACAGTACCATGCAAGATCCCTGGTAAGAGAGATTCTGGCCAAATGGGACACGACTCTTCAGTCTCTAAGGTAGTCGTTCCAGCCCTCTCCGCCATACACATTCCCAGGGTTGAAAACTGGCAGACGGATTACCTCAGTAGGCAGGCGTTGGACCAAGGGGAGTGGTGCCTTCATCCGAAGGTGTTTCATCAGCTGTGTCTACAGTGGGGCACCCCTGAGATGGATCTGTTGGTGTCTCGGCTCAAAGGTGCAGAGGTTTGTGGCTCGGTCACCGGATCCTCTGGCAGATGCCACAGACGCACTGGTGGCCCCGTGGGGGTCAGTATCATCTGATTTACACAATAAAAAAATAGGGATTGAAGACAATCACTTCAGAACTGGTTGCAAAAAATGGGCTCAACTCTGGTATACAACTGCAAAAAGAAACTTTATTGGTAGTGCAATCAAAGACAATAATGAAAACACATGCTAAAAATGTAGAAAATGATGGAGACCAGTGGACCTGCTGAGGCAGCAAGTCACACAAGCTCATACAAAAACACACACATCAATGGGCCCCATCCACCCATCCATCCACAGCCAATCACGCGCAGTTCCTGTAAGTGCAAAAAAGAAATATATATATTTCTAGTATCAAGACCGGATTTAGAGCTGGTAATGCTTGGATTGGTAGTGCAAAGTAATGCCAGTAGCTGGCATTAAATTATCAAATTATGCAAATTAGAGGCAGTGTCCTCATAAATATAAGGCATACATGGCATCATAGAGGGGAGTGTAGAGAAAATGTGGAAAGGCCATCTAGTGAACAGGCTCCAAAACAGTCCTCTATCCCTTCTATATAAGCATTGAGAGGTCCATAAAGTGCAAAAATGGAAAAAAAAAGGGAAGGGGGGAGGAGAGTGGGCTGAGATCAATGCAGACAGTTGAGTATTGCACCCAATGTTCAACGAATCAAGTTAATATATGCAGTCCACAGATTTAGGTGCAAATTTACGTGGGAGGGACCCTCAGACGTCTTCCTATGGATAGAGCAGGAATCCTTATGACATTGGTAAGTTGAACATGGGTAATCGTATCATGGCGCTAAAGTGACAGGCTGCTGATAAAGCAACTTTAATCAGTGGAAAAGAGTACACCAGGGTATTGTAGCTCAAAAAGGCTGGAAGAGGGGGCGGTGTGCTGGTCAATAACTTGAAATGTCCACACAGACAGTATACACTGTAAGCAGGGTCCTAACCGGACCCAAGTCTCTCTTACCAGCCCCTCGATATCTACACGATACTCCTGCAAATGCTGCTGCCGCACTTCCTCATTCCTCTGTAAATGTCCTATCTCGCTGTAGATGGCACTCTCCTATCGCGCCCTCACTCAAAGAGCGTACTGGGACCGCCGTCCCCTGATGCTGTGCATCACTTCCTGTTTTCGGCCCGGAAGTCAGCCCCGTGATGGTTTGCCGGTGTCCGCAGAGATGAACAGCTCAGGTGTGGCTAAAGTGGATGGATGGAAGGGGCCCAGCGTGTGACGTCAACGTGTTTCGCGTGCGTGACACACGCTTCGTCAGGACCATTCTGGCCAAATGGGACACGACTCTGCAGTCTCTAAGGTAGGCAGAATGGTTTGTTCCAGCCTTCTCCGCCATACACATTCCCGGGGTTGAAAACTGGCAGACAGATTACCTCAGTAGGCAGGCGTTGAACCAAGGGTAGTGGTGCCTTCATCCGGATGGGTTTCATCAGTTGTGTCTCCAGTGGGGCACCCCTGAGGTGGATCTGTTGGTGTCTTGGCTCAACAGAAAGGTGCAGAGGTTTGTGGCTCAGTCACAGGATCCTCTGGCAGATGCCACAGATGCACTGTTGGCCCCGTGGGGGTCAGTATCATCTGATTTACGCCTTCCCTCCTCTCAAGCTTCTGCCAAGACTTCTACGCAGGATTGAGGCAAAAGGGATTCTGGAAATCTTAGTGGCTCTGTACTGACCTTGCCCGGCTTGGTACACTGATTTGCTGCGGCTGGTCACCGACGTTTCTTGGAGGTTTCCTCTCAGGGAGGATCTGCTGTCCCAAAGACCAATCCTCCATCCTGCTTTACAGTCGCTGGCTTTGACGGCTTGGCTGTTGAATGCCAGGTGCTGAAGGATAAGAGGTTTATTTAAGTCAGTGATTCCTACGCTGTTAAAAGCTAAGAAATCTACTTCTAGGAAGATCTACCATTGTACGTGGTAGACGTACATTGCGTGGTGTGAGTCTCTTGAAGTTCATCCTCAGTGGCTCTGATCTTGACCTTCCTTCAATGGGGTGTTGAAGAGAAATTGGCCTTGAGTACCATCAAGGGCCAGGTGTCAGCTTTGGCGGTCTTCCACTGACCCTTGGCCACACACTCCCTGGTCCAGTGTGTCTGACATTTGGCTCCTGCAGTGCGGTGTCCGTTGCTGCTTTGGGACCTCAATTTGGTGCTTTCGGTCCTCCAGAAGCCTCCCTTTGAGAATCTTTGGGAGATTCCCTTGCTTATGTTATCTCAGAAGTTGTCTTTATTGTGGCTATTGCCTCTGTGCACAGGGTGTCGGAACTGGCAGCGTTATTCTGTCGTTCTCCTTACCTGGTGATTCACAGAGATAAGGTGGTTCTTCGCCCCTGTCCGTCGCTCCTCCCAAAGGTTGTCTCTGATTTTTCATTTGAATGAAGACGTGTTGCCTTCCCTGTGTCCCAGGCCTAAACATCCAAAGGAAATTGCCTTGCATGCCTTGGATGTGGCCCAGGCAATTGGCAGCTAAGGAATCTTAGAAAGTCAGATTCACTATTTGTACTCAGGGATGGGCTTCGGAAAGAGTTGTCTGCTTACTCTGCAACCATTTCCAGATGGATCAGACAGGCTTTTATTCAGGCCTATTCCATCAGGGGTCAGGTTCCTCCTTTTCCCTGTCAAGGCGCACTCTATTCGGGCGCTTAGTCCCTCCTGGGCCTTCCATCATTAGGCGTCAGTGACACAGGTTTGCAAGGCGGCCACCTGGTCGTCAGTGCACATTTTTACAAAGTTTATTAAAGTGGATGTGTTGGCATCTGTAGATGCTTCTTTTGGCCGCAAGGTTTCGCAGGCTGCTGTTTAGGGGACCTGGTCCTCTTTGAGGGTGTATTGTTTTATTCAGGTCAGCTCCTGTTGTTGTTTTTGGTTGAGCTCCTGTTGCCTGGTTGGCTACTGTTTAGCCATGGGAATTTTTTTACGGTTCCCACCTCTCATGTTTAACACTGCTTTGGGACATAGGGGGCAGTCTAACCCAATGGTTATGAAGATCAGGAGCTGTGTCCATCAATAAACATCAGAGAAATGGATTTTATGGCAAGTCAAAAATCCCATTTTTTTTTTTTTTTTTTTAATACCATTAAATCAATGGGTTTAGTTCCACTTTATGATTTACTGCTGTTTGGGGGCTGTGGGCTTCAGCAAAATTACAGCCTCCAGCAAGAAGCAAGTTGTTATGGGTAAAGTTACATTTTAAGGTTCAGAGGTTAAAGTGGAACTTTACCCATAACAACTTGCTTCTATCTGGTGGCTGCCATTTTACTGAGGCCCAGAGCCCCCAAACAGCAGTAAATCATAAAGTGGAACTAAACCCATTGACTTAACGGTTAAAAAAACAGTTTACATTCCTGGAATCCGGGATTGCTGGAATCCGGGATTGCTAACTCCCATTTGCTTTGTGCTCAATCAAACTGTCAAACCGTCAAATGGCTGGTGTCATAACTGATCACCTGTGCAGCGCCATGGCATTTGCGGTTTAAACAGAAGTAACGTCCTTGGCTGTAAAGGATAGGAGGGTTTAATTCTGCTTTAAGGATGTCAGCAGATCGGCCTCTACAAACTCCGCAGTGTCTAAAATGGAAGTGCAAATGAGCATGTGCAGAGCAAGGTGAAACGATGTATTACTGGATTTTAAATGTATGGACACCTATAAATGTTTTACATGGCGATACCTGCAAAATCGGCCAGTCTGAAGTGATCCAGCAAGACTTCATTTTCTGACAAAAGAGCCACTTTAATATTAATGTTTAAAAGTTTGTTTTACTTTGAATGAAAGACCAAACCTAGAGAGAGCCTGGCCTATAGTCAGTTGATCTCGAGTGCGGATAATGGTTCCCATCTTAAGGAGGTCATTGGATGGTTCGGATTTTGCTATTCTAAGGAATATGATTTTTTATTTTTTTTTTAAATGGTGATCTATAAAGTTAATTTGATTTGTGCAGCATTATAATTTCATTAGACTATAGAGTGTCCTACTCTAAGGGAGGCCATGACATGTTGCCTGTGTATGTATGTGTGTATATATATTTATATATTGTGACAGGAAGTCAGGTAAATCTGTGGGTGTTGTCACAGACGGGAGATACATTTCTGCCTTGTTTAGACAATTCACCAATTACTATCAGGTGTCGGCTGCAGAGATAGCCAGAAAGGTTTAAGGACGTTGGAAAGCTTCAGCTATTCAGAATGAGGCAATTAAGACCTCTATAAGTTATCCAGAGGATGACTACTGATTGCTGCATCCTGAGGCTTTGTGCGTTAAGGAGAGCAGTGAGCTGAGAGACTTCTGAAGGTGGGGTGGTGTTGACTTTTTCTGTGTGAAAAGAAAACAAATAGACTATTGGTCTTCTGCTGTATGACCAGCAGTGTCTGCCCAGCAGTAGGTTGGGACAGACACCATAGGTAGGTTCCTGTGTTGTGAAGGTAGACGCCCCAAGTGGCCATGGTTTATTTTATGTTTGTTTGATTTATGCTGTTTGGATGCTTGCACTTGTTTCCAGCAAATTGGAACAATAAACCATAGACCGTTGTTTTCAACCACTCCTCGGCTGTCTATCTGTGTAACGAACCCACCCAAGGGGTCACCCACTACCGAGCTAACCCCTTACAATATATATATCAGCTGGATATACTGTAATTTGTGTCCCTTTTTTCTTTTGCTGTCATTGTAGGTGGAAAGGCATCAAGCCAACTCTCGCCATTCTCTCGCGAGGAATTTCCAACCCTGCAGGCGGCTGGGGACCAGGACAAAAGTGGGCAAGACCAGAGCACCTCCGCTGTGTCGTATGGGCCAGGACCAAGCCTCCGCCCCCAGAGTAAGGCTGATTTTGTGTATGTGGGGCTTCCATCAGGCTGTATACTAGAATTCCTTATGTTGTGTAACCAGCCGAGTTATGACAGAAGCCTTATAGCAGCCCCTTGAGTTATCTATCATATAAAAGAATGTAAGGCGCTATACTGCAGTATTACAATGTGGATCCATAACAGCTAGAGAAAGGTGCAGAGCCTGGTATGTGTGGACTTGTCTGGGTGGCCTTAGAGTGACCACCAGGATGGTGGTAAAACCAATATACAAAAACACACGGTCAAGGAGCTCCAGGGAGGTCCAATTAAAGCAGTCTGTGAAATAGAGTGTGGGACATGCCTCAAAACATGTTATCCTTGCTCTACTGACTTTTTAACCATCCTTCTGGTGCACTCCCATATGCCCTGCTAGCCCATGGTGTGTGGCTGTCTCCCACGTTCCGGTGACCTTACTCCCAAGGACACGAGATCCTCCGATCCCTGTGCTGCGACCGGTGGTCTGTCATTGACCTGCAGCTCCATCGCAGCCTTCAGCCACGGATTCCTACAGCCCCTCAGGCACATCCTTTCCATCACTGGTTTGGGTCTTTCAATTAGCAGCTGGGTGCACAGCACCATATAAGACATTTAATTTCCTTTCATTAAAGCATTATTTTAACTATATTTCCTTGTCTCCTGTGGATCCTGGGTTCTGATTAGTGCATCTACCCCACACAGTTGATTCCACAGACTGCTTTCATAGGGCCTCCCTGGAGCGCCTTGACTGTGTGTTTTTGTGTCTTGTGTTATCTAGGCCATTCTTTTTCAACCAGGGTGCCTTCCGATTTCTTCAGGGGTGCCTTGGCAAAATGATGAAAAATTGCCCAAAAATCGTGTATAAGTCAGTGAGTGGACCAAGCCTGCCTTTCAGTTACACAAAGCCACAGGTTTTCATTGTGTACAATTACAACCTTCTATCCACTGGCACCCAAACAGCCAATGACGTCATTGATTATTAAGGAGGACGGCAAGCCCCTTCACAGCATACTTGTCTGCCCCTTTTCATTAGCACTGGGGTCACATTACTGAGGAAGAATAGAAACCTTGAAACACTAGTCAGTTCAAGTGTGCAAAGGTGTATTTGATTTGGAGAATAATAAATCCCCTCTGTCGGGTGTCCTACATGTGTGGATGTTGCTGCATTATGTGAAGTTGTTAGTTTAATTTTTACATTTTAGAACGTGTTGCCTCGAGATTTTGTATAATCTTATAGGGTGCCTTGACTGAAAAAGGTTTAGAACCACTGATCTAGGCCATCATTAATTAACCCTCTAGTGCCCTCTTTTTGTCAGATCTGGTTATTTTTCCACTTTTGTATGTTAAGAGGTGTTATGCAGTCAATTTTACTGAGTGCCTGCTGTTTCTTCTCCACAGATGCCACCTCTTGGAGGGACGGGGGCGGGAGGGGGGGGCTGGCTCCAGGCTCCCTGGATGGCGATGGCCGTGAGCTTCCCGACACGGCACACGCCCCCAGCAATGAGCCAGCCCCCCGTCCAGGGCTACCTCCCCCTGCTCCCCAACAGTTCCCTCCATATCGGGGGATGATAGCACCATTTGTAAGTATGACAACACATTTGTTGCTGTTTCTTCTTTGTTTTTTTTACGCCTAAATCTTGGTTTATAGAAGTCCTTTTTCTTGATTACAAAGATTTTATTCCTTAGTTTCTTTTAAAAGTAACAATCTATTGCTTCTCTGTGTACCACTCTTCACTATGGATGAGTAATGTTGGTAATGGCAGATATATGTAATGACAGCACTTTTGTGGTAACCCATATTAACATGCATATCTTTCTTTAGCATGATCATAACCAACAAATAGGTTCTGACTGTGCCACCACTTAACAGTCAAGGAGTGTCGAATACCAGTTGCGTTTTTTTGATTAGGTACAGTAGGCTTGTGCCTGCAGGCAGCCAACGCAAAAAGGCAGGTTTTTCCTCTTTAGGTCTCATTCACATGGATGTACCAATCTGTAACCCGTGCGAAGGAACATTTTCACCTGCTCAGAATGCACAGGTGTTCCATGCAGGCAGCCTCTTCAAATCAATGACAGGCAGCTGACTGGAAGGATGGACCTGCTCAAATCTCAAAGTTCATCCCTGAGTGTACATCCGTGCAGATCTGATCAGAGCACAGGCAGGCTGCCCTTCACACTTGTGTATGGATCTGTACGGCTTTGTGAATGAGGCCTTAGTTGTTCGCTGCACATTGTTTCCAATCATAAGTTAAAATGCAGACATCTCAAAGGAGCCTATTTGCAAATATTCTAAGCCAGGTTAGAACCAGCAAAAAAAGAAAGTGTTCTGTGTAAAAGGTGTTCTTGGATGATGGGTGATGCTTTGGACACCTTGTGTGCCTACAAGCTGCAGTGATAAAATCCAGCCCTCCTGAATATGGTTCCAGATGGGAGCACCTGCTGTAGTTTCAACAAGCTGGAACGTTTACCTAAAGCACCATTCAGCCAGGCCAGGACTAGTTTGAGTTAAATATTTCTTAATTGTACACTGCAAGAGAGTTAATTCTTTCGGATTATGTTCAGCCTCTAGGTGATTGGACACTGGAAGATAGTAAAGCTTGACTCTGCCCTGTATAACTCGGGCACTACTAGCATGGCCTCAGTTTTTCTCCATAGGGCCTTTCTCTTTTTGCTTAGGGAGTCTTTCCCACTCAGATACACTTTATCTTCTATCAACTGCATCTGGCTGCTGAGCCTAGATGCTGTTAAAGCAGCAGCAGTTTTCTGGATGGATCCCTATGTATTATAATTCCTAGAAGGGCTGTATATGGATACTGTGCAAGAACAGGGAAGATGTTGGTTGCACTGCATGCTGCATGTAGCGCTCAAATTGGCAGGTGGTTCAATCGTGTGAATTAACTGGCAGGGCGCTATACAAGTCCATGCCCATGGTCTTCTGTGGCAGAGTTCAGTCCCTGAAGACTCTGTGGAGTAGCCTGATCCTGGAGAAGTGAAGACTGGGCAGGTTTGGTTTTCCGATGTAATGTACATTGTAACTTTGGGAAAAAATCCTGGAAACCCAAGCCTTCCAAGATGGGTAACAATTCTTCCCAGTTGAAGGGGCACCCCCACTTCTACAAGTGGGCGGGGACACCTTGCAGTTGTACAGACTTATGATGTCTCTGGACATCTGGATTCTGGATATCTGAATATCTGGATTCAGAATGTATTCAGAGGCTTTAAGCTGAAGTTTTGCATCTTGCCTCACATGTTTTCTGCACTGGACCTGGTATGTTATCAGGTGGCCTTTACCCCTTTTCCAGAACCAGAAAGGTTTTACAGTTAGTATAGAATCCAAGGTGCAAAGACTAAATAATATGCAGCCCATTGTGGATCTAAAGTGCTTGAACAAGTTTCTGCATGTTCAAGGACTCTGGAGGAATCTGTATAGTCAGTGATTACTTCTCTTCATTGGGGAGACTTCTGGCCTTGGTGGACATCAAGGATGCCTACCTTCACCTCCCCATTTATCACCTGATCAGCGCTACCTGGGTTTTACAGTAGGCAAACTTTATTTTCAGTTTGTGGCTCTGCCCTTTTGGCCTGGTCTTGGCACCATGAGTATTACAAAGGTGCTGACCCTGGTGTTAGCACTTCCACGAACAAGGGGCATTCCCATTCTGGAATATTTCGACCATCATCATGCAAGAGCGATCAGTGGATGGCCCTGGGGCCATTGTGCAACAGATGGTGCATACACAGAATTTGGCTGGGTCCTTAATTTTCAAAAGTAAACTTTGGAACTGTTGCACTGTTTTGAGTATCTGGGCCTTGTCCTGGACATGCCCCTGGCATACGTTTTCCTTCCCTGGGAAAAGCTTCTTTCTAAAGTACAGTGGTAGGCAGTCCCGTATGCTCAGTTTTATTCAAGGATGTTGCAACTCAATATCCTGACAGCATGGGACAAGAAGACTGTCTGATGCCTTATGCGTCTGAGTACCAACACCAAGGTCTCCTTGGTTTGGTGGCTATCTAGCCCCGCTGTGGAGTTTGGATGTGGAAGATGCTGATGACAGAGACCAGACTGTCAGATTGAGGAGGTGTCCTGTAATGCCTGTTTGTACAGGGAATGTTATAAGAGGAGGCACAAATGCCCATCAAAGTTCCAGAGCTCAGGACAATTTATCTTAGACTTCAGCACTGGACCCCCTATTCCAGGGATTGCCAGTCTCGCTCCAATCTGACAGTGCCACAGCGTTTGCATACATAAAAGAAGTCAGAACCAGGATTCGGGAAGCCTAGTTCATTCAGACTTGGACAGAACTTCATGTTCCGGCCCTTTCCGCAGTGCACATTCCGAAAATGGAAAATTGTCAAGCTGACTTTTTTGAGCTGTCAGCAGCTGGATCCTAGTGAGTGGTTTCTCCACCCAGAGATGATTCACTTACTCTATCTCCAGTGGGGGACGCAGAACGCAGACCTACTGGTAACCATCTTAACAACAAACTGGATGCATTCATGTCCAGATCCAGTGATCCTCAGACCTTTGGGATGGATACTCTAGTCACCCCTTGGAATCAGTTAAACCTGATTTATGTGCATCTCCCCTACCCAATTTCCTTCCTCGCCTGCTTTTGGAGGATAGAGAAAGAGGGCTTACCAGTGATTCTCATTGCACCGAATTGGCACAGGAGGGCGTAGTACTCAGATATGAGATTTGGATTCCTAGCATGCGCTCTGTGGCCCCTACTGGATTGTCTAGACCTTCTTTCTCAAGGTGCCATATTCCATCCTGCTTATCGGCTGCTGGGTGTTAATGAAAAGGATTGTGACTCGCACCTCGCTGAAAGCCAGTAAGCCCTTATCCCACCAGGGTTTACTCACATAGAAAGCATAATTTGCTTGGTGCGAGAAGGGGAAGCTTCATTCTAGGAAATACTCTATGGCACAGATTTTATTCTTCAGTCAGGATTGGATAAGTCCTTGGCCCTAAGGACTATTAAGAGTCAGTTTTTTTACATTGGTGGTGCTCTTTCAGAGACTGCTAGCTTGCCATTCTTTGGTTAGAATCCTTTGTACAAGGGGTGTCTCACATTGTAACACCAGTATGCTCCTCATTGACTCCATGGGACCTCAACCTGGTGGTGTTGGTGCTTCTGAAATCACCATTTGAACCTATTCTGGAAATTTCTCTCTCTCTCCATTTCCACAAGGTTGCCTTTTTTGTTGCGATCACTTTGATCAGGAGTGCGTCTGAACTTTCAGCCTGATGTCAGGAGCCATTTCATGTTCTTCTGAAGAACTAGGTAGTTTTTAGACCACAGAACTTCTTTCTGCCTATGGTCTTGAAATGTCATTGAAACCATAGTTGTTACCTTCCTTATGTCTCATCCCGAAATATCTTAAGGAGATTGTTCTCGACTGCCTGGATGTTGGTAGGACTGTGCCAACCCATCTTTTAGCCATGGCCTCGATTTGTTAATCTGATGCTCTTTGTGTTATCTGAGGGTTTCCAAAAGGAAATAGCTGCCTCCCAAATCACCATTGCTAGGTGGATTTGGCTGATCATGACTCGTTAGACGTATCATTAGATGTATGACCTGCAAGAGAAGATTCCCCTGTTACTTGTGAAGGCTCATTTCACCAGAAGTGTCATTGTGGACTTTTCAGCATCAGGCCTCCATTTCCCAAGTCTGTAAGGCTGCCACCTGATCTTCTGCACATATGTTTGCAAAGTTTTGCTATTTAGGCCTTGGTTCCTTGGTTGGAAGTTCCTCTAGGTGACCCTGTGAGGACCTTCTCTGTTTACTCCACTTTTTCTGTTGTTAAGAGGTTGTTTGTTGGTAAGCCTGTTAGTCATTGTTTGCTGTTGCCCACCACTTTATGGGACTGCTTTTGGATCATTCCAGTGGTCTTTAAATTAACTCTTCTCCTTACGAGGAAGAAAACAGGATTTTTGACTTATCTGTAGAATTATTTTCTCGAGTACATCACAGGACACGGGTCCCTCCCCTCTTTCACTCTGATATTGCTTGCTGACCAAACTGAAGCAATGCTGGAAGTAGGTGGGATTATGCAGGACTGAGGAAAGCTTGCCCCTGTATTTCAATTCTTCATCCTAAATTAGAAAACTGCATTGTGCAGGGAGTCCAAACACTAGACATAATCCAAAACGTCAAAACGCAGGCCGAATTTTATAGCATATTGAAGTTTTAGCCCTTGATAAACTTAAGAGAAATATTTTTTTTTAAATCTAATTAGAGAAATGCTGCCTGACCAGAGTTCTCTTTTTGGGAACAGTTGCCTTCAATCCTAGCACTATTTTTTCAAACAAGTCACCCTAATATACACTGCTCAAAAAAAATTAAAGGAACACTTTTTAATCAGAGTATAGAATCAAGTCATTTACACTCCTGGGATATTGATCTGGTCGGTTAGTTAGCAGAGGGGGTTGTTAATCAGTTTCAGCTGCTTTAGTGTTAATGAAATGAACAACAGATGAAGTAGATGTGCAACAATGAGACAACCTCCAAAACAGGAATGGTTTTACAGGTGGAGGCTACTGACATTTTTTTTTCCCTACTCATCTTTTCTGACTCTGTTTCACTAGTTTTGCATTTAGCTAGGGTCAGTGTCACTACTGGTAGCATGAGGCGATACCTGGACCTTATAGAGGTTGCACAGGCACTCCAACTCCTCCAGCATGGCTCATCAATATGTTTCCCAGCACATTCTCAAGAGTATGGAGGAGATTCTAGAAGAGCTAAACAGGGCTGTAGAAGGTCCTTAACCCATCAGCAGGACTTGGTATCTGCTCCTTTTGTGTAATTAGGAACAAGATGAGCACTGCCAGAGCCCCACAAAATTACCTCCAGCAGGCCACTGGTGTGAATGTCTCTGACCAATCAGAAACAGACTTCCTGAGGGTGGACTGAGAGCCTCTAGTGGGCCCTGTTCTCACTGCCCGACACCGTAGGGATCAATTGGCCTTTGCCATTGAACACCAGAATTGGCAGGTCTGCCACTGGTGCCCTGTACTTTTCACAGATGAGAGCAGATTAGCCATGAGCACATGTGACCGACGTGAAAGGGTCTGGAGAAGCCATGGAGAACATTATGCTGCCTTTAACATCGTTCAGCATGACCAGTTTGGTGGTAGGTCAGTGATGGTCTGGGGAGGCATATCAATGGAGGGATGCTTATACCTCTACAGGCTAGACAATGGCACCCTGACTTCCATTAGGTATTGGGATGCAATCCTTGGACCCATAGCCACACCCTACGCTGGTGCAGTGGGTCCAGGGTTCCTCCTGGTGCATGATAATGTCTGTCCTCATGTGGCAAGAGTATGCAGCCAGTTCCTGGAGGATGAAGGAATTGATACCATTGAATGGCCCCCACACTCGCCTGACCTAAATCCAATAGAACACCTCTGGGACATTGTTTCCATCCATCCCACGCCGCCAGGTTGCACCTCAATCTGTTCAGGAGCTCAGTGATGCCCTGTTCCAGATCTGGGAAGAAATACCCCAGGACACCATCTGTCTCATTAAGAGCATGGCCTGACGTTGTCGGGCATGCATTCAAGCACATGGGGGCCCTACAAACTGAGGACCATTTTGAGTTGCTGCAATTAAATTTCAGCAAAATACCTGTTGCATCATTTTTTCCACTTTGATTTTCGAGGTGTTTAAATTCAGCCCTCTGTAGGTTGATAATTTTCATTTCTATCAAACGATGTGGCATCCTTTTGTTCCTAACACTTTACCCAGTCTATATCAGTAAAGAAATCCAGCATATTTTTCCCAAATGAGATCTGATGTGTTTTCAAAGTGTTCCTTTAATTTTTTTTTTTAAGGGTATTTATATATCCTGCAGGTGGCACCACTTCTTAAAGGAGAAGTATGGTCTAAGCTATTTTGACCCTACTTCTATGGATGACAGGAGTGCACTCTGTTCTGCACTCCTGTGACCCATTTTCAGCCGACAGCAAGCTAAAGCCTGCTGTTGGCTGACATCACTGCTGTCAGCTGACGTCAAAGCTGAAGTTGCTTGAGGCTCTGGAAAGATCCCGACTTATATGTCCAATCCACCCAGATGCTTGGACTGCCGCTGAGAGCTTGAGCCAGTTGCTCCCACTGCTCCCGTGAGTGCTTCCGCTGTCAGTCACCAGTTGCCTTCTCAGCCCCTCCTGCACTCACTGGAGCCCAGTCTGGTGCTCCAGTGAGTGCTGGAAGGGCTGAGCAGGCAGCCGGTGACTGACAGTTATCGCCTCTCTGGTGTCTGAATACCAAGAACTAAGTGATCAGTAGTCTTTGATCGCTCAGTTCTTGGTGTATAGTCGATAGTAGGCGGGGGAAAGCTGCAACCATCTAGGTTCATATATATTTTTTGTATTCCTGAACTTAAGCAGTAAAGATACAGCAGCTGTCACTGGCAGCTAATTATAAGGGAGTACATAGGTTAAGTTAGTATTTTTATAGGTTGCATTAAAGCATCTGTAACTTCTTGGCATCTAACCCACCTACAAATTAAAAATACTGATACATTAATTTTTAACTTTTATTAAATGCAGTCATTTGAATGTTGGGTTACCTTCTCCTAAAGCAACTCCTAGGGATGGAGGCAGAGTATGCCGCTGTGCTGAATGTTGCTATATTAACATCATTGCTCCATACAGGAACTACTGTCTATCTACAGATTGGGGAGAGCCTGAAGGCTTGGCTGCCTTTGGTAATCACAGTCTACTCACAATAGTGTACATCCTGTACAGAGAACTTGCTGGATGGCACATTTCAAAATCTGTTTTAGTTGTGACCATCTAGGAAGCTGCAGCGATTACCAGGATCACCAGGTATTTGACGTTTACAGTACCTGCTCTGTGCAACGGTTTTGCACAGAGCAGCCTCAATCCTTCTCTTCTGGGGTCCCCTGCCAGCACTCCTGGCTCCTCTCCCCATCCAAGCGGTTAAGTTACAGGAAAAGAGGAATGGCTGGAGAGGTATCAGTAGGGCCGGGATCCCTGAATGGATAAAGTACCAGCGTCTCTTTAATTGCCCAGCTCCTACCATAATAGGAATTTTAATTTCTTAGCCATTAGTCATTCCAAAAAGGTTTTTGTAGTCTTACATATATTATTTTTTTCCTAGATGTATCCCCCATATTTGCCGTTTCCTCCTCCGTATGGGCCCCCAGGAGCCTTCCGCTTTCACGGTCCAGATGCACCAAGGTACTACAGAACATTTAAGCACGCTGTGGTGATAGTGAGGGGATGAAGTGTGATGAGGAAATGTTGGCGTTTGCCATATTAACCAATCAAAGTGTATTTAACAAGAGAACTTGGTCTAATACTTTTATGTGCAACACTATTAATGGAAATTCTCATGAGTAGGGGCATAAAATGCAGCAAAATACTTTACTTAATCAAACAGTACAGGACACAGGCGTAGTCTTGGAAAACATGTTACATGTTGCTATCTTCTGGTGATAGGACTCTGGCAAACAAAACTGTTTGGGGCTCCGATATAATCTTATAATCCTTCTCACTAACAGTTCTCTGTTTTTATGTTGGTGTCTTTAGGTGATGGTCTTTTTTTTTTTTTTTTTATCTTCTGAGTTCTTATTTATTTATTTTTAATTTTCTTATCTGATTGTTCAGCTGCTGATTCCGCTTCAGGCACAATTTCCAGATGTGTATCGTAGGCATGTCATTGGGACCTTATCTGAACCCTGTTGTAGAACAAAAGATGTGGGTCTGGCCTTTAAAGTCGCTTTGGGCACTGGATCCTGCATTAGGTGCTCCTCCTCGGTACAATTTCCAAAGTATGTAATTAGACGCAGGGTGAAAATCCGATCCAGAGCAGTGGTGATCTGCGCAGGTATAACCCAGTGCCTTAACCACTTCCGGACCGCCCACTGTGTATTTACATCGCTAATTTGACGGTAAATACTAGGGATGCACCGAAATTTCGGCCACCGAAATTATCGGACGAAAATGGGCCTATCCCATTTCAGCCGATAATGGGTTAACAATGCCGAAATTAATGGCCGCCGTGAGAAAGGAGGAGGGCGCAGTGCAGGTTTGAAAAGTCCCGCCTCTGACCGGTCGCCCGCCTCTCAATGATGTCCCTACTACTACGATCTGTGTATGAATGAAGTGACACACCGGGCGGGGGGAGCAGCCGCTAATAGCTATAACTATGTGAGCTTCACTTCCCTGTCATGCGGGTATCTCCTCTGGTAGGGAAGTGAAGCTCACATAGTTATAGCTATTAGCGCCCGCTCCCTCCCGCCCGGTGTGTCAGTTCATTCATACACACAGTCCCGCTGACAGGGAAGTGAGGTGAAGGTTCACATAGTTCTAGCTATTAGCGGCCGCTCGCCTGCCCTGCCGCCCGGTACGTCACTTCATTCATACACAGATCGTAGTAGTAGTGACATCACCGGGAGGCGGGCCGCCGGCCAGAGGCGTGTCTTTTGAATGAAGGACACCGGAGGAGCACTCAGCAGCGTGAGAGTAAAGAGATTGAATCGTTGGGATGGGGAGGGACGCTGAGGCAGAGGGGGGGAGGGTGTACTGCCGAGGGGGACGCTGAGGCAGTGGGGGGGGGGGGGGGAGCGGAGCTGAGGCAGCTTACCAATGGTATTAGTATTCTGAAGCATGAGGTGGTTAATGTATTGTCACTGATGCATTAGTGACCGACCAGTGGCAGTTAATTAACCCCCTTTGTGCTGCATTAGTGCAACCAGTATCAGTGCAACCAGTGTTCATTTATGCCCCGTACACACGTGCAGATTATCTGAAGACTTTTGTCTGTAGACTTACCAAAACCATATAATATGAGGTCAAACCTAAACACTTTCAATTTGTATGCAATCCGGCAGGCCCTTGCACTACATAGAAAAGGTAAATCTGAAGACAAAAGTCTTCAGATAATCTGCACGTGTGTACGGGGCATAACACTGATGCTGGTTGCACTAATGCAGCACAAAGGGGTTAATTAACTGCCACTGGTCGGTCACTAATAGATGAGTGACCAGCAGTGGCATTACATTAACCCCCTCATGCTGCATAATAGAAATACCATTGGTAATTAAATTAACCACTTGCCAACCCATCACAGTACTTATACTGTGACAGGGTGGCAGCGACAGGTGTACGTCGCTGCCTGTTTTTGGTGTATGCCCCTCTTCTATCTATTTTAAAATTATTTGGGGGAAAAGGTCATTTTCGGTTTTGTTTTTTGGCCAAGGGCATCCTGCATTTTCGGTTTCGGCCCAGAATTTTCATTTTGGTGCATCCCTAGTAAATACTTGAGTTATGGCCGCAGATAGCGGCCATAACCTCAGTATTTTTCTACATGGCTGGCAGTCCTCTTTCACATAAAACTGTTCCCTGAGGTGAATTTGCTGTGTGAACACTTTTATGGGCAACAGGATAAGTGCCCACCCCCCTTCTGCAGCTTCCCAGTTGTTTTTCCAGATTACTGGATCCCTTGGTAAGGGGGAAAAACAATCCGGTCCTCTGAGGTGCTTGGCAGGAAATCGAGTGAGGGCAACTATGGCCTTGGAGGACCGGAGCAACGTCAGACGTCGCTTCCACCCAACAGCCTTAAAGGGCCTATTTTTTTTTTTTTTGTATTTGAAAAAAAATTACATTTCTCTTTCGCTCATTAACAGACATAGCTTCTTAACCATTGACTTGAACTGCCACCTACAGGAGTAGGACACTAGGCAGAAAAAGAGTCCGGCTACGCCTATGGGCAATCCCAGGGTGTATACTCCCTCTCTCTGCTCTAGGTACTCAGTTTTTTTTTTCTGCCTAGTCAGGAGTAAGGACTTAGTCCCTTGCTGGGATCTCTAGTCCTGGCATTTTTTTTTCTTTTTACATTTTTTTCCTCCTGGTTTTTTTCATGTGAGATTTACAATCAACTGCCGGACTGGGCGACCGGTTCGATAATCTAGATCCAGTGGTCACCCCAGTCTGGCCAGCTAGCGCGTGCAGACCTCAGCTCCATGCTAGGTCAGCTGTGACACAGCCCCACTGGACGGGGGCTGGCCTGCGAGTTAAACGCCTCGTTGAGGTCGCCTACGACCGGGGTCTCGGCCCGAGTTGCAGCATTTTTGGCCTTGTCCACCTCAGGAGGGGGCAGGGTGCTGTGCTGGGGGCAGGGGGTGCGCTGCTGGCGAAAGGGGCGATCGGCTGTGGGGGGGGGGTGACTTACCTGGTGGGGGCTCCTGCCAGGGGCCCCCTTCCTGCCTGTTCCATTTTCTGAGGCCTTGTGATCCCTCTTGGGTCCCTGGGAGCCACATGGTGCCACTATTTTGCTGTAGCCTGTGTGCTCAATGCATGTCCAACAGAGGTGGGGTCTGTTACTGGCGACCGAATGGTGCTGCCGGAGCGGTGGGGGTGTCCCTTAGCAGTGTTTTAGGACCTTTTTTTGGGGGGTCCCCCTATTGACTCATGGAGTCTTTGGAGTGCATTTCCCCACCTGATCCCTTCTCCAAGGCTGTGGGGCCCTCCGGGTCCCAACCATCCATCGATGCACTGACGGCGGTCCTGGAGTCCTTTGTGTCCTGGGTGGAGGTGGTTTTCTAGGCGACGGGCTAGCAAAAATCACCCCCCGTCTTCCCCCGCCTCATCTTGTCTCCTCAGATCCTGAATCTGATTTGGCCGCCGCGGATGTGGGTCACTCTGCTTTGTCTATAACCACATACCCTGAGTGCTCAGATAGTGAGGATGATTCCTCCACTCCTGTAGCCACACACGAAAAGGCGCTGGTTCATGCACTGATTGTATCTGTGCGTGAGACCTTAAAAATGGAGAGCGCAGCTGAAGCTGTGACAGAGGCGTCAGTTCCCTTTTTGGCACTCAAGCTATCCAGAGCGGCAAAAGTGTTTCCTTCTCCCGCCTATTTTTGCTTCAGAGTGGGAAGGGCCAAAACGTCCCTTTGTGGTCCCTAAGTGATTTGCTATGTGATACCCCTATGAGGAGCCCCTTCTTAAAAAGTGGACTATTCCACCGGTAGTGGACCCTCTGAACAAGGCAACCATGATTCTGGTTGAAGAGTCCCCGGCTTTTAAGAACCTGGCTGACAGGAAGGCGGTGGCTGTGGCCCGCAATATGTACACTGTGGCTGGTTCGGCACTGAGGCCGGTATTTATCATTGCAATGGTGTCGCAAACTTTAAGCTTTTATGCCGTGACCTGAAGGGGGAGCAGCTTCCCCCCCCCCCCCCCCCGCCTTTGCTGAGCTGGTGGTGCAATTGGTCCAAGGGCTGCAGTTTATCTGTGATGCCTCTTTGGATGCAGCTCCCTTAGTCGCTAGGATCTCTGTTTCAGCAGTAGTCCTTCGGCGTGTTTTAGATCAAATGCTGGTCTGCAGACCAGACTTCTAAAAAGGCCTTGACTGATCTTCCTTTTCAAGGATATCGCCTGTTTGGAGCTACCCTGGATGACATTGTTAAGGGTCTCACAGGGGGAAGAGTACCTTTCTTCCGCAGGCTACGAAGGGCAAGGACCCTCGTCGTAGGAGTTTTTTCATCCCTCAGGTGTGACTAACAAGGGATCAAAGGCTTTCAGGGCCGCCTCTGGTGGATCTAAGCAAACTTGGTCTTGCAAGTCGAGGGGGGGGCTTCTCCAGACCCGCGGACAAGGCTCCTTAAGCATGATGGTGCGCCCCCACCCGTATCGGGGGTGGGGGGACGTCTTTGCTAGTTTCAGGACCCGTGGACTTCCCTGGTACAAGATAAGTGGGTCCACAAAGTCATACAGTCTGGCTACAAGATCGAGTTTCACTCTTACCCCCTCCCTTTCTTTCCTTCCAACTTGCGCCTGTCCCCAGACCACTTACAGGGTCTGTTTTGGGGCAGTGCAAGACCTGATACTTCAAGGGGTGATTGTCCCAGTTCTGACATCAGAACGTTTTCAAGGATTTTACTCGATGCTGTTTACAGTTTCCAGGCACTGAACTGCTTTGTGCGGGTGCAAAAGTTCAGAATGGAGTCCATTTGTGTGGTAGTGACATCCCTGCATCAGGGGGATTTTCTTGCCTCTATCGACATAAACAATGCGAATGTTCACATTCCAATATGTGCCGGTCACCAGCGCTTCCTCCACTTTGCCGTGGGAGAGGAGCATTATCAGTTTGTGGCGTTACCCTTTGGTCTCGCCTCTGCTCCTCGGGTCCTCACAAAAGTGTTAGCCCCGGTGCTAGCATTGTTACGCCAAAGGGGGATCGCGGTACTGGGCTACTGAACAACCTCCTTCTGGGAGCGAAGTCTCCTACTGCTCTGATGGAAAACCATACTAACTCTGAGAAATTTTGGCTGGATTTAGAATTTTCAGAAGTCTGCTCTGGTTCTGTCCACAAAGCTGGACTATCTGGGTCTGACTCTGGACTAGGCCTTATCCAGAGTGTTCATTCCTCTGGACAAACTCCAGAAATTGCAGGCTGCAATTCATCTCCAGCTGTCCAGCAGATGGTCATCCCTCTGGACTTGCATGCGGGTGCTGGGCCTGATGGTGTCTACTGTCGAGGCGGTTATGTTTGCACAGTTCCATACAAGGTCCCTGCAAAGGGAGATTCTGGGCAAATGGGACAAGAATCCGCAGTCTCTGGACAATCGGATCCGGCTGAGCCGGGGAACGAAAGAGTCCCTAATATGGTGACTTCGTTCTACGGCTGGGCTAATCCTTCCTCCCCTTGTATTGGACAGTGGTCACTATGGATGCCAGCCTGTCCGGGTCTGAACACTGGAATAGTCCAGACTACCAAGCGATCAGACTGTGCCTGGAACATTGGACAGATTGTCTTCAGGGATGTCCAGTGCGCATTCAATCAGACAATGCGGTGGTTTATGTCAATCACCAGGGGGGCACAAGAAGTAGCCGGCACTCTTAAGGTGGGCAGAACGGTTAGTTCCAATCCTCTCCGCCGTACACATTCCTGGGGTGGAAAACTGGCAGGGGGACTACCTCAGTTGGCAGGTGTTGGACCAAGCGACGTGGTCCCTTCATCCAGTTGTCTCCAGCAGGGCATTCCCGAGGTGGATCTGTTGGTGTCTCGGCTCAACAGAAAGGTGCAGAGGTTTGTGGCTTGGTCACGGGATCCACGAACGCCACAGAGGCTTGGGGGCCCCGTGGGGTCAGTATTGTCTGATTTACGCCTTCCCTCCTCTCAAGCTTCTGGCAAGACTACTATGCAGGATCGAGACAGAAGGAATTACGGTCAACTTAGTGGCCCCGGACTAGCCTCGCCGGGCTTGGTACGCCAATCTAGTGCGGCTGGTCGCCGATGTTCTTGGAAGCTTCCTCTCAGGGAGGATCTGCTGTCCCAAAGACCAATCTTCCATCCTGCTTTACAGTCGCTGGCTTTGACGGCTTGGCTGTTGAACGCCAGGTGCTGATGGATAGAGGTTTTTCTGTGTCAGGGATTCCAACGCTGTTAAATGCTATTACATCTACCATAGTACATGGAAGACGTACATTGTGTGGTGTTCATCCTCGCTCCTTTTCGGTGGCCCAGATCTTAACCTTCCTTCAACTGGGGGGTTGAGCAGAAACTGGCCTTGAGTACTATCAAGGGCCATGTGTCAGCCTTAGCGGTCTTCTTTCAACGGGCCTTGGCCACACACTCCCTGGTGCATTCTTTTCTTCAGGGAGTTAGGCACTTGGCCCCTCCAGTGCGGTCTCTGTTGCTGCCTTGGGACCTCAATTTGGTTCTCTTAGTCCTCCAGAAACCTCCTTTTGAGTATCTTTGGGAGATTCCCCTGCTTACGCTGTCCCAGAAGGTGGTCTTTTTGGTGGCGATCACCTCTGCGTGCAGTGTCGGAATTTGCGGCATTATCCTGTCGTTCACCTTACTTGGTGGGTCACAGAGATAAGGTAGTCAATCTGCGGCAGTCAATCTGATATTTTTGACACATTGTTGGAACCAGTGACACTAATGCAGTGATCAGTGCTAAAAATATGCACTGTCACTGTACTAATGACACTGACTGGGAAGGGGTTAAACATCTAGGGTGATTAAAAGGCTGTGTGCCTAGCCAGTGTTTGTGTGTATGCTATGTGCTGTTTTTACTAAGGAATGTGGTGGATTTTATTCACTAAATCCAAAATCCACCACATCCCTACTGACGGCAAGTAAAAAATACTATTGTTTTTTTTTTATAGCGCAATAAATACAAATCTCAGAGCTGATCAAATACCACCAAAAGAAAGCTCTATTTGTGGGGGAAAAAAAGGAGATGAATTTTATCTGGGTACAGGCCGCGCAATTGTCAGTTAAAACGCAGTGCCGTATCGCAAAAAATGGCCTGGTCATTAGGGGGGTTAAACCCTCCGGTCCAGAAGTGGTTAAAGGTGTTGTAAAGTCAGGTTTTTTTTTTTTTTTTTTTTAACCTTAATGCATTCTTTGCATTAAGGTAAAAAACCTTCTGGGTGTAGCAGCCTCTCTCAGCCCCCCTAATACTTATCTGAGCTCCATCTTTATGAAGCGATGTCAGGGACTCTCCTTCCTGTTGGTTTGGACACAGCCACGGAGCCATTGGCTCTCTTGGCTGTCAATCAAAGTCAGCCAATCAGGAGAGAGAGGGGGTGGGGCCAAACTACAGCTTTGTGTCTGAATGGACAGACGGAGCTGCAGCACGGCTCGGGTGCCCACCATAGCAAGCTGCTTGCTGTGAGGTCATTTGATAGGAGGGAGGAGCAGCAACAAGGGACCCGAGAAGAGGAGGTTCTGGGCTGCTCTGTGCAAAACCAGCTGCACGAAGGAGGCAAGTATAACATGTTGTTTAAGAAAAAAAAAAGGGACTTTACAATCACTAGGGGTTAATTTACTAAAACTGGAAAGTGCAAAATCTGGTGCAGCTCTGCATGGCAGCCAATTAGCTTCTAAGTTGGTCTTCAATTCAGTTTTGAGACAATAAAACCTGGAAGCTGATTGGTTTCTATGCAGAGCTGCACCATATTTTGCACCCTCCAGTTTTAGTAAATAATCCCCATTTGTGTTTGTCTATTGTTGGCAGGGTTATCATATGAAATTTGAAAGAAACTTCTATTATTAGAAGTCAAGACATTTATTATGTAAGGGCTAAATTCACCTTTTAGGAAATAATAATGAATGCACATATTTGTGCAGGGAAAAAAAAGGTGCACCCCCCCCCCCCCCCCCCCACAGGAGCCTGCAAAGCATTGCACCTGTGATCAGTAGACTAGAGGATCATTGGTGCAATGTCAGGCTTCTGCAGACACTTTCTCCAGTTTTCCCCCTATACATCAGATTCTGCAGAGTCCCCCCAGAGTGCTCCCTTACATCAGAGCCCCCTTATACACACCTTTTCACCATCTATGTAAATTGATGGATGGTTGGGCAACACAGCACACATTAAATTTGTCTAACTTCTGTTGAGCAGCAGTGGGCTCACATGGATCATACAGGGCTCCTGGTGGAGTGGTATAAGCATTATGTTGAGGATTTGTCCCCTTGGTTACTACAACTGTATAAGAAGTGCTTGCACACACATTTTCTGCCTGTCATTTTATGAGGCCCATGTGGTTTTGCTGGCTAAGCCTGACAAAGACCCCTTACAGTGTGCATCCTATAGGCCCATCACTCTCCTTTAAAATGGATCTTCTTCAAATCCTTACTAAAATGTTAGCCACTAAATTCACCAAAGTGCTCCATCTCCTGGTGTTCTCTGACTGTTAAGGCCATGGACATTTATCTTAAGAGGGTAGCTTAGATGAAAAGAGGGCCCTATATACAGACGATGTGTCTCTGCATTGGCCACTTTAGATTGTGTGGCCTTCTCCAGTTTGGGAGTGAACTGGCACAAATCTAAAGACCTCTCTGGTAGATCCGCCCCATTGCCTTCCTCTCCTGCTTCGCCTTTACAATTGGTAAAGCAAGTTAAAATACCTAGGTATCACCATTACTAGCTCAGTGTTGGATATTGTAAGGTTAAGTGTATCTCCCCCATTATTGCCCACTTTAAACAAAAGGTTAATGCCTGGAGAAACCTCCCTCGCTCATTGATCGAGAAAATCCATCAGGTCAAAATTAATTTTCTTCTACTGTTGTTAAATATCAAAAGGAATTCCCCTGTGTGGGGAAAGCTATCTTTCACTCCCTCCATAGGCTTGTTTCTGAATTTCTTTGGCAGGGTGGTACCCCCAGACTCCGTCTCAGTCTTGCAACAGCCTTAGATGGAATGGGGGCTTGGCAGTGCCTAACTTTATAAATATATTTTGGCTGTACAATTTGTTTTTGCGCATAGGTGGCTGATCGGTCCATTTGATGATGCTGCAGTAGCCTTAGAGGTGGCAGTGGTGGGCTCTTTTGAAGCATTGGCCCATCTAGTTAATAGGGGACCACCATCTCCTCATACTCAAACTAGTTCTATGGGATCTGTCATGTGGGCCTGGAGAATGACCCATATGGGACTGAATTTGAGGAACTTTTTCACCCTTCTCCCCTTTCTCCCCTGTGGAAAAATCCCAACCTTCCTCACCTTTACACCTATGAGGTCCCCATTGTGTGGACAAGATAGGGAGCTAAGAAACTGGGCGATTTTACTAAGAATGGAGTACTGCGATCCTTTGATAAGCTAATTTTCTTATATCCACTCCCAAATACCCAGTCCTTAGGCTATATACAGCTGCGACTTGCTTACCAGTTGCAATTTGGGTTTGTTCCAGTGTCCTCATTTAGTCCTTCAGATTTGGAGTCCATGTTAAGAAATGATGATCTAGTCAAGCCCTTGTCTGCTGCTAACAAATACCTCTTCCCTGAGACTACTAAATTGCTCAGCGTTTGTAAATCCAAGTGGGTGTCTGTTGTCCCGGACCTCGATGAACATTTATATGTTCTACATTACATATACTTAGTGGTTGTAAACCCACTTTGATGACTATTACCTATAGGTAAGCGTATAGTAAGGCTTACCTAGAAGTGCTGTAAATATCTCCTAAACATGCACCGTTTAGGAGATATTTACATTGCATGCAGCCAATGACATCATCTGCGCATGCACTCTGAAGAAACGGCCGCCCGTGCTGTTTCTCCAGAGCTCTGTGCCGCGTCGCATGCGCGCGGGAGTGACGACACATGGCTCCAGGCTAGTAATACAGCCGGAGTCCGCAGACCCGGAAGGAAGACGGGTGAAGATGGATGCGGGGACAACGCGGGCCTCTTTGCAGGTAAGTGTCACATAATGTGCTAGTATGCGATACATACTAACACATTATGCATTTACTTTGCAGGGGAAGAAAAGGAAGAGTTTACTTCCTCTTTAATACCTGCTAAGCTAGTTAAGATTTATGGCAATAGTTCTTCCTGTTCTCTGTCGATCAGATTTTATGCACATTTTCTGGAACTGCTCATCTCTCCAGGTTTATTGGACTGAAGTCCTCCAATGTATTCAGTCTGTCACCACTATACTCCTTAACCCCTCTGTGAGGACTTCTCTTAGGTTGGTGGAAGGCTTGACCCCTACTAGGGCCATACAGTGTCTTGAAAAAGTATTCATACCCCTTGAAGGTTTTCACATTTTGTCATGTTACAACAAAAAACATAAATGTTTATTTTTCGGGATTTATGTGTGAGACCAACACAAAGTGGCACATATTTGTGAAGTTGAAGGAAAATGATAAATGGTTTTCAACATTTTTTACAAATAAAAAGTGTGGCATGTATTTGTATTCAGCCCCCTTTATTCCGATACCCCTAACTAAAATCTATTGGAACCAATTGCCTTCAAAAGTCACCTAATTCGTAAATAGAGTCCACCTGTGTCTAATTTAATCTCATTATAAATACCTTTATAAAGTCTAAATAACCTTAGTGAACAAAATGCATCATAAATGCCAAGAAAGACACCAGACAGGTCAGGGATAAAGTTGTAGAGAAGTTTTAAAGTAGGGTTAGGTAATAAAAAATATACCAAGCTTTGAACATCTCATGGAACACTCTTCTATCCATCATCCGAAAATGGAAAGAGTACACAACTGCAAACCTGCAAAGACACGGCCGTCCACCTAAACTGACAGGCCAGGCAAGGAGAGCGATAATCAGAGATGCAGTCAAGAGGCCCATGGTAAATCTGGAGGAGCTGCAGAGAACCACAGCTCAGGTGGGAGACTCTGTCCACAGGACAACGATTAGTCATGCACTCCACAAATCTGGCCTTTATGGAAGTGTGGCAAGAAAAGCCATAGAAAGTCATAAGAAGTCCCGTTTGCAGTTTGCGAGAATCCATGTGGGGGACACTGCAAACGTGGAAGAAGGTGCTGTGGTCAGATGAGACCAAAATTGAACTTTTTGGCCTAATAGCAAAATGCTATTTGTGGTGGAAAACTAACACTGCACATCACCCTAAACACACCATCCCCACCGTGAAACATGGTGGTGGCAGCATCATGTTGTGGGGATGCTTTTCTTCAGCAGGACAGGAAAGTCAGTCAGAGTCCATGGGAAGATAGATGGGGCCAAATACAGGGCTGTCTTAGAATAAAACCTAATAAAGAAGAACCCCACCACTCAGGCCAGTCCGGGTCCGCAATCCAGAGTGGGTGCTGAACCTCCGCTTGCCACCGCATACATTATGAAATAGGTCGCACACCACCGAACGACTAGATAAAGAGAAGATTCTTTATTCACATATAAGGTGCAAGGTACAGCAGGGTAGGATAGATGCGTTTCACACAAATTATACATGCTTGTTCACTAGGTAGTGAACAAGCATGTAGAATTCGCGTGAAACTCGTCTGTTATCCTGCCCTGCTGTACCTTGCACCTTATATGTGAATAAAGAATCTTCTCTTCATCCAATCGTTCAGTGGTGTGCGACCTATTTCTTTGTTTGAAGAAAACCTGTTAGAGTCTGCAAAATACTTGCGATTGGGGCAGAGGTTCACCTTCCAGCAGGACAACGACCCTAAACATACAGCCAGAGCTACAATGGAATGGTTTAGATGAACATATATTCATGTGTTAATATGGCCCAGTCAAAGTCCAGACTTAAATCCAGTTGAGAATCTGTAGCAAGACTTGAAAAATTGCTATTCAGACGCTCTCCATCCAATCTGACAGAGCTTTAGCTATTTCGCTAAGTAGAGTGGGCACAAAATGTCACATGTGCAAAGCTGGTAATGACGTCCCCAAAAAGACTTGCAGCTGTAATTGCAGCTAAAGGGGGCTCTACAAAGTATTGACTTGGGGGCTGAATACAAATGCACGCCACACGTTTCACATATTTATTTGTAAAAAAAATGTGAAAACCATCATTTCTCTTACGTCCTCCGACAGTCGCCGCCATCTTCATATTCGTCACAATGGGTATTAGACTTTGCTCCGTAGGAGTAGCTAGGCAACAGAATATGTCAATATTAAAGCTTTTAACATATCCCCACCCCAGGGGGTGGTCCCCTCAGTCTATACCCTCCTGCTTCCTGTTTCCTGCTTCAGTTTCAATGTCTAGCTTGTCAGGAGTAGCTTGATCTCTCTATGCTGGGGCATTTTGTCTCAGCCTTTATCTTCTTTTTTGAGTTTTTGTTTGAGTTTTTTCTCTCTCTTTACTTAGCTGTTCTTTTTGTCAGCATTAGTTAGTTCTTCTGATGAAGAGGATTCGTGCGGGCTGGGTCTCGGGCTGATCCCCCTGGTTGCAGGTTGTGGGTCAGTGGCTTCCCAGCCTGCCATCGAGCGTTCAGCCAGGTAACGCTCCTGGCACAGTGAACGACCCATCCCTGTTCGGTGCAGGGATGATTGGTGAGGTGGCTACCTCACTGGACGCTGTGCGGTTTCTTAACCCCGATTTTTTTTGCGTCCTGGATGCGACTCTCCCTGCCACATGCGCAGCGGCTTGTTCGCCTGTGCGGGTTCCCCACGCCATTAGGAGGTAAGTGTATCTATGTGGGGACCTGTCTGTTGGGGGGGTGTCAGTCTGGGACTGTGTTACCCTGCCTGTGTTCACACTATTGAAATCCCTATCTCTCTGGCTGCATGCTGTGGGCTGCAAGGAGGGGGGGCTGTGCTGCACTGTCTGTGTCAGTTTGTGTATGTGTGAACGGCTGTGTGCTGTGGGGCATGATTTTATCATGTTTGGGGCACTTTCAGCGACCGCTGCGGCGGTCCGCCATGATTTTACATGCTATGCTATGTTTAGTCCACCTCGCTGAGGTGGAGGAGCGGCGTTTTTGGCGCCAAACGGCGCCATTTTGGCAGCGCTCGCTCCGGCCGCATGGTATCACTGCGGGCGGCCATTTTCTTGTAGCCTTTCATAGGCTTTCATGGAGCGCCCTGTGTTGCATCGCTTCCTCTCCCTGGGTGCACCGATCGAGGCGGCAGCAGCAGCGATGGTCTCTACAGGTTTTTACCTCCCTATCCCTTTCTCCTTGCCTGAGTTGAGCCTTTTTCTCCCGGTGGGGGCAAAAATTGTGCCAGTGTGTGTGTGCGGTGGGCAGCGCTCACCGCGCTTGTTTAAGGGGCAGTTAACCCTTTATTTTCCGGCTTATCATTGGGGCAATGGATTCTCAGGGAAACGAATTTCCTACCTCTTGGTGGGTGACCAAGGGCTGTTTTCCCCCCAAGGGCGGATTTGGCTGCGGTTGTGTCTAATCTTGCTGCTCAGGTGCTAATGCTTGTGGCTGCTCAATCCACACAACGACCCAGAGTTTTCTATCTCCTCTGATCAGAGGGTGCTGGTGATGGGGCTGCTATAGCTGGGGTCTCCTTATCGGGGTCCCGTTCCTCCCTGGGTCTTGTGGGGTCCGGGGTGGAGTCTGAGGTAGAAGGGGTGGATAATTCTCCCCCTGGCTCGCCTGAAGAGCTTGCACTCATGGATGTATTGGTTGCTTCTATCAAGCAAACACTGCGTTTACGGGTTGAACCATGTCCTCCTGCTGCCCTGGAAGCTTCTGGGACGCAGAAAGACGCAAGACATTGCAGGTCTTTCCCTGCACTGATGGTTTTCAGCGCGCTGTTTGGAAACAATGGTGCAATATACGCAAGTCTTTTGCTGTACCAAGTAGGTTCAGGCTGCGTTATCCTGTCACGCCCGCTACTGATGAGCGGTGGTGTGTGCCACCTCCGGTGGATCACGCGGTGGCGGTTTTGAATAGGTCCACTGCGATTCCTGCAGAGGATACCCCGGTGTTCCGGGATGCTACGGGCAGGAGGCTGGAGTCTCTTGCCCGTCATACTTACTCTATTTGCTTCGCTTATGGCAGCCCAGGCTGTCGCGAATTGGACGCAGGTACTCAGGCGCGTCCTGGTGGCTGATCAGTCTCACCGGCGACATTGGATTTGGTGGATCAAATCCATCAGGGTGTCATGTATTTGTGTGATGCGGACCTGGATATAGTGCCGTTGGCTGCACGTGTACACAGTGTGGCGGTATTGTCTCGCCGCCTGGTTTGGTTGAAGTGTTGGTCTGTGGACCATTCTTCGCGCAAGACCTTAGCCAATCTGCCCTATGATGGATCTCGCCTTTTTGGCGAATCCTTGGATGCACTGATAAAGGGGGTCACGGGTGGTGAGGGCACGCTCCTGCCCCAATCCCACCAGGCTAAGGCTGCTCATGGTAAGAAGCATGCTTCTTTTCGGCCCTCTCAGGGGTCCTTTTCGTGCCTTTCGGTCGCCCTATAGGGGCAATCCATTCAAAGGCCAAGGCTCCCAAAAGAAGCCGTGGTCAGGTAAGCATAACAATGCGGCCTGAAGGGGCGCCCTCGCCCAGTTCTGGGGTGGGGGGACGCTTGCTCGGTTTTTTTCTTCAACCCTGGTTGGCCCGTGTTCGGGACAGGTGGGTTCAGGAAATCGTTCGTTCTGGTTACAAGATCGAGTTTTCTCTCCCGGCCGGAGAGCAGATTTTTTCCCTCAAGTGGTTCCGGTGCCTCATCGGGACAGATTTGGGGGGTTCTCTTCCAATCTGTTCGCTGTGCCCAAGGAGGAGGGCAGGGTACGTCCAATTCTGGACTTAGAGGCTCTGAACCGCTTTGTGCGGGTTCACAAGTTCTGCATGGAATCCCTGCGGTCGGTGGTGGCTGCCCTGGTTCTGGGGGAATTCATGGCTTCCATCGACTTGAAGGATGCGTGCCTTCACATCCCGTTTTTCGAGGGTCGCCAGAGGTGACTTCGATTCGCCATTGCGGAGGATCATTGCCAAATCGTGGCGTTACCTTTTGGTCTCGCTTCGGCTCCACTGGTCTTTTTCGCCAAGGTGCTTGCACCGGTTTCTGGCTTTGTTGAGAGCCCAGGGCATCTCTGTCCTGGGGTATCGGGAAGTTATTCTGGTTCGGTCTACGACCAGCCAGGGTCTGGAGGAGGACCTGTCCTTCACGATGCTGACTCTCAGGAGTTTGGTTGGGCGATTGATTTTCCTTAGTCGACGCTGTGTCCGTCGATTCGTCTTCCCTACCTGGGAATGATTCTGGATTCGGTCCAGGCGTAGGTCTTCCTACCGGACGACAAACTCAGGATTCTTCAGGAGAAGTCAGGTCCCTCAGGGACGTTCCGTGCTCGTCACTCCGGACGCGCATGAGATGTCTGGGATTGATGGTCTCGGCTTTCGAGGCGATTCCTTTCGCCCAGTTTCACAAGCGGAGATCCTGTCCAGGTGGGACGGGCGACCGCAATCTCTGGATCCAGATTTCGTTGGGCCATCGCACCAGAAGGGATCTTCTGTGGTGACTCCAGTCCCCGGCGGTGTCGGGGGGCAAGTCTTTTCGTCCTCTCTCATGGACAGTGGTCACCACGGATGCCAGCCTGTCGGGCTGGGGTGGTGTTCTGGGCGTTCTGTCCGCCCAGGGTACTTGGTCGGAGGCGGAATCCTCCCTTCCGGTCAGCATTCTGGAATTGCGTGCGATGAATCTCTGCCTTCAACGTTGGCCGGACAGGCTGCAGGGCTGTCCGGTTCGGGTGCAGACGGACATTGCCACGGCGGTGGCTTACGTCATTCGCCAAAGGGGCACCAAGAGAGCCCGGGTGGCTCGGGAAGTGGCCGACATTGTCTTGGGCCGAGACACATGTCCCGGCGATATCGGCGGTTCACATTCCGGGGGTGGAGAACTGGCGGGCGGATTATCTGATGCCGCAAGTCCCTGGACCAGGGGGGATGGCCCCTCCGTCTGGATGTTCTCCAGATGTTGTGCGCGAAGTGGGGTCTTCCGGAGGTGGACCTGTTCGCGTCTCGTCTGAACAGCAAGGTGTACAGGTTCGTGGCAAGGCCACGCGATCCTCGGGCAGACGCGTCAGACGCGTTGGTAGCTCCGTGGCATCAGTACCGACTGATGTATGCGTTTTCACCGTTTCAATTGCTGCCCAGGTTCCTTCGCAGGTTGGTCTCGGAACCAAAACACAGTGATTCTTGTGACACCGGACTGGCCTCGCCGGTCCTGGTACACAGACCTCGTGCATTTGGTGGTCGACGCCCCGTGGCGTCTGCCTCTTCGGGAAGATCTTCGGTCTCAAGGGCTGATATTTCATCCTGACTTACAGTCGCTGGCTTTGCCGGCCTGGCTGTTAAAACCGAGGTCCTGAGGGATAGGGGTCTCTCCCCTGAGGGCATTCACACTTTGATCGACGCGAGGAATTTTTCCTCGGGGAAGGTCTTTTACCGTATTTGGAAGGCCTATTTTGCCTGGTGTGAGTTCAGGGGGTCTTCACCTCGCCCGTGGTCGGTGTCTGGGGTGTTGTCCTTCCTTCGAAAGGGTGTTGACAGCGTTTGGCGCTGGCTACGATCAAGGATCAGGTGTCTGCGATGGCCGTTCCTTTTTCAACGTCCTATGGCATCTAACTCCTTGGTTGGCATTTTTGTTCGGGGGCATCTGGTCCCTCCTAGGAGGGTGCCTCTGCCTCCTTGGGACTGGAACCTTGTTCTGTCCGTGTTACAACATGGTCCTTTTTGAACGGATCAGGTAGATCTCGTTGTCTATGTTGTCCTAGAAGGTCACCTTTTTTGGTGGCGATCACTTCGGCTCGCAGAGTGTCGGAGCTGGCAGCTTGTCCTGCCATTGTCCGTATCTGGTCACTCACTTGGTTAAGGTGGTCTTGCGACCTAACCCTTCTTCTTTTCCGAAGAGGGTTTCGGAATCTCACCTCACTGAGGACATTGTCTTGCCTTCGCCTTGCGCGAAGTCTAAACATCCGGAGGAGGTGGAGTTGCACTCCTTGGATGCTGTTCATGGCGATTAGGGTTTACCTACAATCGTCTGAATCTTTTCGCAAGTCGGATTCTTTGTTTGTCCTTCCGGGGGTCCTCGGAAGGGCGTAGCGGCGTCGGCTTCTGCCGTCGCCAATTGGTTCAGACAGGCCATTGAACAGGCCTATGCCTTGCAGGGAAAAGTTTCCCCTATGCCTGTGTAGGCGCACTCTACCAGATCTCTGAGTACGTCTTGGGCCTGTCGTCATGGGGCTTCTGTGGCCCGGGTGTGTAGGGCGGCGACTTGGTCGACCGTGCACACCTTAACTCTGTTCCACAGAGTGGATGTTCAAGCATCGGCAGATGCTTCCTTTGGCCGCAAGGTTCTTAGTGCGGCGGTCCCTTAGAGTCCCTGGTTTTGGTCCTTTGGGCTGTTTGGGATTTCTTTTTATCCCTGGGTTATTTGTTTTTTTCCTGGGTTATTGCTCCCATTGAGCAAATTTTTTCTCGTGTTGCCCAGCTGGTTTCCTTCCTTTGGTAAGGTTACTTTCTTTGATGTGGAGACTGCGTTGCCTTTAGGCGCGGCTGCGTTTCCCACCCCTCATGTTTGCACTGCTTTGGGACGTCCCCATTGTGACGAATATGAAGATGGCGGCGACTGTCGGAAGACGTAAGAGAGAACGGAATTTTTGTAAAATCTTACCTGTAAAATTCCTTTCTCTGAGTCCTCCGACAGTCGCCGCCCCCGCCCCTCTTTTGGGGTTTAGGTACTCTACTGCTATTCCACTGACACTGAAGCAGGAAACAGGAAGCAGGAGGGTATAGACTGAGGGGACCACCCCCTGGGGTGGGGATATGTTAAAAGCTTTAATATTGACATATTCTGTTGCCTAGCTACTCCTACGGAGCAAAGTCTAATACCCATTGTGACGAATATGAAGATGGTGGCGACTGTCGGAGGACTCAGAGAAAGGAATTTTACAGGTAAGATTTTACAAAAATTCCGTTTTTCTTTCCACTTCACAATTATGTGGCATTTTGTGTTGGTCTATCACATAAAATCCCAATAAAAAAAATTTACGTTTTTAGTTGTAACATTACGAAATGTGGAAAATTTCAAGGGGTATGAAAACTTTTTGAAGGCACTGTACATACTCTGCTTACCCTATTATTGTATTGTGCAAGGAAACGTATCCTTTCATTGAAGAAGGCATCAGCCTTGTCATTGGCAGCCTGAAAGGCTTTATTTAACAGGGCCCATCCCTTTATATAAAGCAACTTACTCTAATATAGGAGTATCTGGTAAGTTTGTTAAGGTGTGTGCGTGTTTTTGGGGGGAGGGGGGTTGAATCTTCTTCGGTTTCTGCTTGATTCATTGTGTTCTTCAAATGTTTGCAGTGACTGATTGTAAATGTGATTTCTCCAACGTGTTGTTTTGCTACCCTCTAGATTGTCTGACTGTATGGGTTATGACTTTTACACCTCATTATTAGGGCTAATGTGTAGATTGGGTTTAAATGGGAGAGTTTCTGTACCCTGGATGCTTTCTTATGAAGTATGGTGTACTAGTCACGCACTATTGCTTTGTACATTACAGTTTTTTTTTTTACTGTCTTTGGCCTCTTTCACACGGAGCGGACCGTATTGCGATCCGCTCCGACACTTTTTTTTTTTTTTACGGACACTGATAACACTTGTGTCATCCGGACCGTATGTCCGCATATCATCCCATCCGTTTGCGGATGATATACGGACATAATGTATGTCTATGGGATTGCGGATGTCAGCGGATGACACCGCTGACATCCGATTTTGCGTCCTTTCCATTTTTTAAACGGAAGAAAAATAGGGTTCTGTTCCGTTCCAAAAAACGGAACAGAACTGAAAGGACGCAAATCGGATGTCAGCGGATGGTATTCCGCTGACATCCGCAATCCCATCGACATGCATTATGTCCATATATCACCCGCAAACGGATGGGGTGATATACGGATATACGGAACGCCCGTGTGAAAGAGGCCTTAAAGACTGCTTGTCACTGTTTTGAAATAGAAATAAAAAAAAGCCCTCATCCATCCTCGTAGCTGAAGGCGTAGAAAAATGATTCTTTACATTTCTTAACAGTGGCACTGAAATCACAGCTCCTTATTTTGTATGGAGAGCAGAATCGTGTCAGCCTTCCAGCCCTCTGCAAAGAAGTACCAGTTGTTTCTAAGCTTCTTGAGACAGACTGATACCTGACTTTTCTTTGTTGTCTTTAAAGTGTCACTAAACCCACTTCATAAAAACTCATCAATAAATGGTGTATTACATGCTGTTCATACTCACTCAGTCACTGTGAGATTAGTTTTCTGTATTCTGCAAAAAACCTGGTTGATCCTGCTGCTCTCTATCTCCACCTTCTCTTCATGTCCCCCAATTCAGCTGGGGATTTTGCAGCTGTGGTGGCAACTCTACACATGTTTCAGTTTTCAGTGAGTTTCTATGCTGAGCATTTCCTCCCTATCCATCTGAGCAGCCCATGTGACTATAGGGTCACACACGGGCGTATACATAGTGGTAAATTACATGCACACTAACCACCTAAACATAAAGGTGGTGGAATATTACATGTGTATTGATGGAGGCTTCACCTCCCTCTTATTCTAAGACACAGGCTGGAGGGGTGTGACACAGCTTTTGACTGGCAGAAATTCATCCACACCATGTTAATGACAAAAAATAAAGAATACAGGGCCCTAAGGGCTTGATCTCTGTGGTCTAGTCCCATTCACTGGCTACCTCAATTAACAAACATCCTTTGGAGATTCGCACTAAATGGCAAATAATTATACCTGATTTGTCGGATAAGGACTGGGAGGAAGTGTGTAACTTCCCATATGACTGTCTCACTGGCTATTAATAACAAACGTATTCAGTTATATATGATTCATCTATCATACTTAACCCCAGTCAACTCCATGCTATGCGTTATATCCCCACCTCTACCTGCACCAGGTGTATCTGCCTGCGTGCATATTATTCACATAATGTGGTTATGCCCTGTCATTGATACATATTGGAGACGGGTCATAGATGTATTGTCTAGAGCTCTTTCTATCCCCATGCATTGTACACTGTGTATTTGCTTGTTGGGTATACTAGATGAAGCACAATGGCCAAAATATACCAGGATTTTATTGAGGGAAACACTATTTTTGGCTCGAAAGGCGCTTAAGTGGAATCAATCTGCTCCTCCATCCATCCGTCAATGGAGCCAGATGGTGAACCAGATACTGCCTTATGAAAAAATGATTCTCAAACACAAGGGCTGTCCCAATAAGTACAAGGTGTGTGATTTCTGGTGCTCCTCCACTGTCACCACCACTTATATGTAAGGGGAGTGCCATTTGTTATTGCCCTTTGTTTGCATAGGAGATTATTTCCATGTACTAGTTGTAGCTTTGCTATACATTCAGACTGGTTGTGTTGGATCAAAGAGGGATTTGTCACTAATCTTTGTTACGACTGAAAGCCTAAATACATACAAGTGTAACTCTGAAACATTATATCTATGTGTACCAAACCTGACACCTTTTCCTTTTTTTAATGCTCATGTTGAGCATGTTGGATGCTGTACCGGTTTATCTTTTGGTTCTTTGTAAATAAAGAGTTTAAAAATAATAAAGAATTGGTTTTAAAAATATAGATTTGTATGTCAATTTAAAAATAAAACTTTTTTTGATATTTTATTATTTATATTTACTCTATATTCCAAAGGCTGTTTTTTTTTTTAATTTGTGATCAGCAGCAGAGGACTAGAAGCTCCTCCTGCTTATGTTTCCCTGCAGACAGGCTGGGAAAGAGCTGGGTCATGTGACAGCTGTATATCGATTAGGAAAAAGGTACTTTCATGTTTTACTTTTATTACAGTGCCATCATCCATATACAGAAATAGAAGGGACAATGTAAATTAAACAACGTGTTTAGAATCACTTTATGAGCACAGATTTCTTTTAATAAATGGTTCAGGAAGTAAGTAAATGGTGTAAGTTTAGGATATTTTGTCCCTGGCTTCTTGTGTAGATTTCCACGGCTGGCTCCTCCACGTGCTCCTCAAACTGCACCCAGGTTGTCTGAAGCTGTGAACCGCCCATCTATCTTGAAGCAAGACGACCTGAAAGAATTTGATGAGCTGGATCAAGAGACAGACGATGGATGGGCAGGTGATTAACTGGTTACTGGTATCTCTTACTCTAGATCAAGTAATCTCCTTTCACATTGAAGTGATTCATTGATTCTCTTCCATCCTTCAGGGGCTCATGAAGAGGTAGACTATACTGAAAAGCTGAAATTCAGTGATGATGAGGATGGGAAGGATACAGACACAGAAGAAAGGAGGTGCATAGCTTTTGGGGTTTCAAGTTACATGTTTAAAAAAAAAAAAAAAACCTTGGAGAATTTACTAAAACTGGAGCAGCTGTGCATGGCAATCAATTGGCTTCTACAGCTTATTTAGTTAGAGTCCTTTTCACACTGAGACGCTTTTCAAGCGTTTTGGCGCTAAAAAGAAGCGCCTGAAAAGCTCACAAAAACCTATTCCCATTAAAATCAACTAATGCTTTCACACTGGGGAGGTGAAAAGAATCCTGCAAGCAGCATGTTTGGAGTGATAAAGAACTCCTCTCTATTGAAATCCATAGGAAGCGCCTCAAAACGGTTCTTGAAGCAGTTTTTGAGTCACATGTCTTTAAAAAAAAAGCACACCGCTAACGCCTGAAAAGTGCGCTGTGTGAAATGGCTCCCAAGCTTTGAAGATGCCATACACAGCTGCTCCTGATTCTGTCTGTGCCAGTTCACACCACATGCAGTCCAGTGCGATTTTGATGCAGGAAAAAAAATAAATAAACACTTTGAAAGTAGGTTATATGGTTTTCATGGGCATAGATAACACCAGTGCGGTTAGTTCCAGAGCGATCCAGAAAAATTAGAACATGCTGCATTTTTCTTGCACTGGGCTGTATTTAACCAGAAAGCAAGCTACTCACTAGGGGGGAAACCTCTGGGTGAGTCTAGGATGGAAAAGGACCTGGGGGTACTGGTAGACAGCAGGCTTGGCAGTGGCATGCAATGCCAAGCCGCCGCAAGCAAAGCCAACAGAATACTGGGATGTATAAAAAAGGGGATTCACTCCAGAAATAAAGAGATTATTCTCCCGCTCTACAAGACTCTGGTCCGGCCACATTTGGAGTATGCTGTCCAGTTCTGGGCACCGGTCCTCAGGAAGGATGTGCTGGAATTGGAAAGAGTCCAGAGAAGGGCAACAAAAATAATTAGGGGAATGGAGGACATCAGCTATGAGGAAAGACTACAAGCACTGAACTTATTCTCTCTGGAGAAGAGACGATTGAGGGGGGATATGATATCAATGTACAAATACTGTACTGGCGACCCTAGCATAAGGAACAAACTATTCAGAGAAAGGGAATACAATAAGACACGTGCCCATTCACTAAAACTAGAGGAAAGGCGGTTTAACCTTAAAATGCGTAAGGGGTTCTTCACTGTAAGAGCGGTAAGGATGTGGAATTCTCTTCCACAAGCAGTCGTATCAGCAGGGAGCATTGATAGTTTCAAAAAACTATTAGATGGGCACCTTAGAGACCACAACATACAGGGGTATACAATGTATGGTTAACAGCAAACACACACACACATCATAGGTTGAACTGGATGGACTGATGTCTTTTTTCAACCTCACTAACTATGTAACTATGTAATTGGAACGAGGTAAAATGCGCTTCAACACAAAAATGCACTGGACCCCAGTAGAGTGAAAAAAAAAAACAAAACAAAACAGGAAAAAAGAACAAAAAGCATCTGGAATGTATCAGGATGCGCAACAAAAAACGCACTGGAATGCATTAAAAACGTTTATTCCTAAAAACATCCGAAACGGATCTGGACTGCGTTTTTGTGATGTGAACCGGCCTTTAGGCCTCATTCACACCACAAGTGCAGAAGAACTGATGGGAAAAAGATGTACAGATTTTACTTGCAGAGACCATGTGTTTACATCCGTTTTTATGCGTGTTTCAGTGAGCTTTATACATGTTGCAGATTCATGCACGGAAAAAAAAATCTGCACGTAAGACCAGTGTTGCTGTGTGAACAGGGCATATAGAGAACAATCGTTTTCTTTGTGCCCTTGCACAACGCGTGCAGAAATACTCGCATCTCTGCACACTGGTGTGAACAAGGCTTTAGTAAATTCCCTTCCTCATTTGATTTAGGTAATGCTTATGTTCTGTCCTCTTATATTAATGCTATGATTCTTCCATTTTATCTATAGGGAGACTCCGGTCCCTACTGATAAGCCATCTGTACCCCCTCCTCAGAAAGTTGTGGAGACCTCTGATTCAAGGAAGGCCTCACCTACAGAGGAGAAGCCTCCACAAGTTAAAGCTGCATGGACAGAGGTGTCTCGAGCTTCGGAGCCCTTGCCAGCACCTGCTGCCATTGTTCCTGCTCCTCCTCCTCCTCCTCAAAGGGGACAAACTGCACATCGTGGTCCACCACCAGAGCACAAGGTTAGTTTTTGTTGTATATAGGAAAGGTCTAAGGTTCCACTCCAATAATCATTTTTTTAATAGACTCTATACTGATATTTGAAAACTCATCAATTCTATAAACAGGAAACACATTTAGTTAGTACAAAGCTTGACTTAGTGTGTTTTTTTTTTTTTTTTTAACACTTACTGCATCACCTTAACCTTAACTTTCTGCCTGAAAACTAGAGTGCTTAACAAGGTATTACATCTGTGGTCAGAAATGTGTCCTCTGCACAGAATGCTATGCTGAGAGTTCACAATAAATCAAAGTAGAACTAAAGTCCGCTGCCAGGGATCAGGAATTTTGCCATTGTGTACGAACAACGTTACTGAAGATTATGGTAGACTTACCTGCCAAAGGTGCCCTACGACATTTGTGATGTCTCTGCTACTACTGCTTTTTGATTTATGCTGGTGCAAGATGGTGTAACATCCATAACTTGGCAGATTCCTTGATTGAACACTTAGCTGCACATGCAATTCGTGAGCTGAACAGAATTGGGTTGATGTTGGGTGTCCTTCAGAAAGAACTGATGGTGCAGGAAGACATGGAGGGCAGTGCTGGAGTATTGGTGGGTGAATGGTGCATTGAAACTTTTTTGTTTTGTGTGTGTTTGATTTTTTTAGTTGTTTTACAGTAGGGAGGTGGAGGGAATTTTGTGTGTGTGTTATTTTTTATTTTTTTTATTATAAATTCTCACTGGAGTCCTGCTTTAAAGTGGAACTTTTGCTTTACAAATAAAATTTGCGAGCAGGTAACTTTTTATTGTAGAAGAGACATGCTATGTCTCTTCTGCAATAAAACATACTTATCGCAATGTTCTTTTGAGTGTACACTGAACTGTGCATGTGCAGCTCAGCATACATTCTCTGCACCATGCCAGTGTGCCGGGATAAGTGACTCCCATGTACGTGAACAGGAGTCATGTCATCCCTGCCAGCCAACCAGGAGGCCAAAAATCGAGCACTCGGAAGAAGCTTGGGCAAAAGATATCAGTGGCCAGCGGAGTATCTAATGGTCGCCTGAACAGACGTGAGTATTCTGCTGACTAGTTCTGCTTTAAAGTGGTTGTAAAGGCACAAGTTTTTTTACCAAGGTTAAAAACCTTCTGTGTGCAGCAGCCCCCCCCACTACATACCGAGCCCCCTCTTGATCCAGTGAGGTCCAGGAAAGCTTTGCCTCTCCGGGGACTCGCACTCCTGATTGGCTTTTGGCACCAGCAGGAGCCATTTACACTTGCTGCTGCCAATGACAGCCAGTGAGCCATTCAGGAGATAGGGGGGGGGGGCTGAGCCGCGTCTCCGTGTGTGAATGGACACACCAAGCCACAGGTCAGGAGAGCAAGCTGCTTGCTGTGGGGGCCCACTGCAGGAGGGAGGAGCCAGTGGGGGGGACCTGGGCTGTTCTGTGCAAAACAATTGTACAGAGCAGGTAAGTATGATGATGTTTGTTATTTAAAAAAAAAAAAAAAAAAAAGTTTTTTAATATTGCTTTAAGGATAGACACAATTTTTCTTTTTTTCCTATCCATCTATCTTAGTAGCTTCATTTTAATATTCATTCATGTTTTTCCCCACTTGAAGGAAAAGCCGTTGACACCCTCAGCGACACCTGTAGAAGATGAGGATGAAGCATGGCGTCAGCGCAGAAAGCAGTCGTCCTCTGAGATCTCCCAAGCAGTGGAGCGTGCTCGAAGGAGGAGAGAAGAGGAGGAGCGCAGAATGGAGGAAGAGAGAAGAGCCGCCTGTGCTGAGAAACTCAAGCGTTTAGACATGAAACGCAGACCTGCACCAGAAGAGGCAGAGCTGGCAGGAAGAAGCGTGGCCAATGAGGTGCCGGAGCCTCCAGCTCAGAATGCCCCTGGTATGTCATTAGAGAAGCCATGTGTGGACAGATTTAATGTTGTTAAAAGAAATATTATGCCTAAAGAGCAATTGGCAGTTAGTGACAACTTGCCTGAAATTTGGACATTTGGAACTGTCGGGCACATACCGGCAAACATTGTAATAGTGCCCTAGGAACCCCCCAAAGCTAGATGTCTACTAGCTATGTCAGAAGTTAGCCGGTTTTCTTCATCATCTACCCGTTGGCATATTGCTGCTATGGGCTGCCTCAATGGCCAATTAGGTGTGGGAGGAGTGGGGCTGGCGTGATGGCCACATTCTGGCAAATTTGCAACCACCCCACCTATATTCTACTATCAGTCTTGCACAGCTGTAGAGACTCCTCTCTTGTACTGAAATTGCTTACTTTGAGATCACTGCACAGTGTGAGCTTTACAGTTTGCTTTAGAAGCTGCAGCAAGTCAAGTAGACCCCGCCTCATGTCATGGCTGGAGGATGGTCCAGCATCATCTGACTCTTTACTCTCCAGCCTTACTGCTTCTGACCCACGTCTTCTAGTCATTGGATTTCAGTCTAGGAGGCTTATCAGTCTGCATGCAAATGCAGCCTACTACTTGCATCGGGGCAGAGGTATCTGAGAGGAGTACTCTGGCAGATTACTGTGGTGATGTCTGGAAGCTTTGTATAGCCCTCTGCAGGGCCGGTGCAAGGATTTTTATCTACTTAGGCGAGGGTGCATTTTGCCACCCCCCTCCAAGTCTTATTGCTATCACATAGAGGACCAATAGCCCCCTATGTGAAAGCATATAGGTGACAGGTTCTCTTTATGGAGACACCCGGGGTCTATTAGACCAGGGCTTGACAAATTTGCCTGAAATCTAGGAGCCAGCCAAAAAAGTTAGGAGCCAATTTATTTTTTTTTTTTTTTTTTAAACTAACAACCAAGCTTTATTTAATAAAACTGATACTAAATTTACACATAAATACGACTAGAACCCCACTCTCCTATATTGCGCAATTGGATGGAAACAGACTGTCTGTCTCTTTCCATCGATGCCATCTGATCGGAACCACGGGATGGATAGAAAATAGAACCACCATCCGTCTGTTTTTGGCGGGCAGGGTCAGATGGAGGCAGATTAACGCTCCATAGAGGAGACTGAACGGTCCGATCAGGTCTGCCTGAAAAACTGACAGGCGGACCTGATCAGACAGCCCGTGTGAAAGGGGCCTTCGGCTGTGGCACGGCGATGAGGAAAAAAAAAAAAAGAGATATATAGATATATATATATATATATATATTTTTTTTTTTTTTTTTTTTAATAAGAATTGAAGAAAAAAAAAGAAAACATTTTTTTATTTTTTTTTTAATAAAAAAAAAAAGAAAAAAATATTATTTTTTTTACATTTAAAAAATAAATTAATAATAATAACCACACTCCCTGTCCACTTACCTTTAAGCAAAGGTAACTGGACAGAGAGATGAAGCCGCCTTAAAAAACTTCCCTCTCTTCTCCTCTTTGGAAGGAGAAGAAAAGGCATTGAGAACATGCATTACTCCCGGCCACCACAAGAGGGCGCCAGTTCCCCTAGCTTCTCATCTCACAGAAGAAGGCCGAAAAGCCGGGGACTAAATTTCTGGACGGCGCGGAAGTCCGTGAACTCGAAGAGGAGGTGGGGGGCGCAAAAGGGACAGGACAGCTCAAGCAGGGCACCCCAGGCGCCAGGTCGCTAATTCTAGTCGCAAATGCGACCTGGCGCCCGGGATTTGTCGAGGCCTGTATTAGACCCTGGATGTCACTTCTCCACTCCATTGCAGCTGATGGAACACAGACCATTTTCCATCAGCTGCTTCCCACAGCATAGGACCCAGAGAATGCCAACTCCGGTCCAAGAAGTGACTGCGTACAGGAGGGAGGCTGAGTGGACGAAGATGCACTGAGCTCGCGACACCCGCCATGACAGCACCGAGCCTGCAGGTGGGACAACAGAGCACGGTAAACAGGGGCGGGGTTGTAAGTAATAGGTGGCTTTGTAGCCACTTGTATCATTTCCACATAAAAGCCGATAGATCGGATTTTATTGCCTCCCCATCCTGACTCCTTATGGTAGCGCTGGCCCTGGCCTCCTGTTGGCCTCTTCCACCAGCCATGAACTGCCTACATAGAGATGCACAGAGACCCAGTGATGATGGATTTAAAATCTATAATTATAAATAAATATGAAATAGAAACGGAAAATGTAATAGGTTGATGAGAGGGAAGGTTTAAAGTGGTTGTAAAGGCAGAAGGTTTTTTATCTTCATACAAAATAAAACGTTTTCTGTGTGCAGCAGCCCCCCTAATACTTACCTGAGCCCATCTCGATCCAGTGATCTTTCAGGAGTGTCTCGGCTGCCAGAGACTCTACCTCCTTATTGGCTGAGGTGGCAGCCATTGGCTCCTTCTGCTGTCAAAGTCAGTGAGCCAATGAGGGGGTGGCCAGGCCACGGCTCAGTGTCAGAACGGACACAGGGAGCTGCCGCTCAACTTAGGTGCCCCCATGGTAGGCTGTTTTCTGTGGGGGCACTCAACAGGAGGGAGATGCCAGGACTGCCGAAGAGAGAACCGAGAAGAGAAGGATCAGGGCTGCTCTGTGCAAAACCAACTGCACAGAGCAGGTAAGTATAACATGTTTGTTATTTTTACCAAAAGAAAAAACAAGACTTTACAATCACTTTAATGTTGCATGTTATTATGAAGTTAAATATCCGATCCTCACGCTAGCCATAGAAGGAAATTCTTTCACCATTTTCAAACTTAGCAGTGTTTTTTTGTCAGTGTTCTGACTTCTGATTGTCCTTGCAGAGGTGGAACCAGTGGCCGATCCTGAGCCTCCTCCGCAGCCTACAGTAGCTCAGCCACAAGCTGAAGTTCCCCAGGTCAAAGGTGAACCAAGCCCACCTCCCCGACCAGAGCCCAAACCAGAGCCAGCACCAGCTGTGAGCCGCCCACCATCTACAGGACCTTCCCAAGGAGGATACAACAAGTTTCAGAAGAGTCTGCCACCTCGCTTCCAACGTCAGCAGCAGGTAGTAAGAGAAGAAACGGAAACCGCATACAGAAAGTCTTTTCAAAAAAGCTGTTATTAAAGAGTCCTTTTCCCCCTCCTCCCTGCTGCACATTATTGTGCCCTTTATCAGTAGAGTCACCTATGAAGTTAGCAGACAGGGTTTGTCCCGCTCAGAGTGCAGACACCTTAAGGCAGACTTAGGCAAATTGTGGCTCCAAGGCTACATCCGGCCCTTTGGCTGTCCCTTTCCGACCCTCAATCCACTGTTATAATGCCTCTCTGAGCCTATCTGCTTCCTCACTGATGAAGCAGACCGGCTAAGAGAGGCACGCTGACACATGTCTGTGGGGAAAGCTGCTAGAACTGGAAGGAGAGAGCATGAGGAGCTGATTGGTACAGCAGGGAGACTCCGTACTGGTGGGAGAGCATTGCCTAGAAGACATCCGCACGCTCTCCCGCCACTCTGCTACCTGGCCAAGTTCTTCCTGTGCTAGCACCTGCATGCCACAAGCCCTAGGAACCATGCACCTGTTCTTCACTGCAAAATCCCTGTGGTACCGTTCTCTTGACTATCCCCTTCCAATCACAGTGCTTTTCAGAGAGCATTTGGTGCCTCCTCTCCACCTAATTTAAACGTATAATCCTGAACTACTGCGCTGCAATCGTGCATTGGACAAGGTTGCAGCGCAGTCCTATTGAACTCAATGGACCACTTGTTAAACTCTGCAGCCGGAGGAGTTAAAAATGCTGTGGCATGCCAGCAGCCCCGTCTGGTTGTTTTACAGTTTAGGTGGGCGACCGTTGGCAGTAAAACTGCAGCTCAGCCACACAAAATATTTAATGAGCAGTTGTACCTATTTATTACTAGGGCCAGGTGTTTTGTTTTCTATACAGTGCCTTGAAAAAGTATTCATACGCCTTGAAATTTTCCACATTTTGTGATCTTACAACCAAAAACATAAATGTATTTGTTGGGATTTTATGTGATGGACCAACACAAAGTGGCACATAATTGTGAAGTGGAAGGAAAACGATAAATGGTTTTCAACATTTTTTACAAATATTTGAAAAGTGTGGCGTGCATTTGTATTCAGCCCCCTGAGTCAATACTTTGTAGAAGCACCTTTCCCTGCAATTACAGCTGCAAGTCTTTTTGGGGATGTCTCTAACCGCCTCGCACATCTAGGAGAGTGACATTTTTGCCCACTCTTTGCAAACTAGCTCAAGCTCTGTCAGATTGCATGAATAGTGTTATGAACAACTATTTTCAAGTCTTGCCACAAATTCTCATTTGGATTTAGGTCTGGACTTTGACTGGGCCATTCTAACACATGAATATGCTTTGATCTAAACCATTCCATTGTAGCTCTGGCAGTATGTTTAGTGTTGTTGTCCTGCTGACAGTCTCAAGTCTTTTGCAGACTCTAACAGGTTTTCCCATCAACTCTGACCGGCTTCCCTGTCCCTGCTGAGGAAAAACATCCCGGAAACACGATGCTGCCACCACCATGTTTCTCGGTGGGGATGGTGGGTTCAGGGTGATGTGCAGCGTTAGTTTTCCACCACACATATCGTTTTGCTTTTAGTCCAAAAAGTTAAGTTTTGGTCTCATCTGACCAGACCACCTTCTTCCACGCATTTACTGTATCCCCCACATGGCTTCTCACAAACTGCAAACGGGACTTCTTGCTTTCTTCTTGCCACTCTTCCATAAAGGCCAGATTTGTGGAGTGCACGACTAGTAGTTGTCCTGTGGACAGATTCTCCCACAATACCTGGAGTTCCTCCAGATTTACCACGGGCCTCTTGACTGCTTCTCTGATTAATGCTCTCCTTGCTTGGCCTGTCCGTTTAGGTGGACAACCATGTCTTAGTAGATTTCCAGTTGTGTCCTACTCTTTCCATTTTCAGATAATGGATTGAACAGTGATTTGTGAGATGTTCAAAGCTTGGGATATTTATTTATAACCTATATCCCTGCTTTTAACTTCTCCACAACTTTATTCCTAACATGTCTGGTGTGTTCCTTGGCCATCATGATGCTGTTTGTTCACTAGAGTTTTCTAACTTCTGAGGCTTCACAGAACAGCTGTATTTATACTGAGATTAAACTACACACAGGTGGACTTTACTAAACTAATTAGATGACTTTTAAAGGCAATTGGTTCCACTAGATTTTAATTAGGGGTATCAGAGTAAAGGGGGCTGAATACAAATGCATGCCACACTTTTTACACATTTATTTTTAAAAATAATTTGAAAATCATTTATCATTTTCCTTCCACTTCACAATTATGTCACTTTGTGTTGGTCTATCACATAAAATCCCAATAAAATACATTTGTTTTTGGTTATAACATGATAAAATTTGAAAAATTTTGAGGGGTATGATTATTTTGTCAAGGCACTGTATGTTTGGGTACTTGCGGACCTTCCCAGGTCCAAAATAATATTGAGCAGAAATAAGTTTTGCCCTCCTCAACAGTCCCAGTTTCTCACGTAGCCTCTTGGGAAAATGAATTGCCCTAAGGGGTTGTATTTGTTCTCAGAGGGCCAAAATAACTCCTAGCGAGAAACAATAAGCACTTTGACATACCAGTTGTATATTTATAGAAACTTTTTTAGGAGTAAAAAAAGAAAAAGGTGTCTGCATATAATTTCATTAGCCTCCAAATCCTTTCGATCATGGCTGATTTGCGAAGATACTTGCCTGCCCTTTCCTACTTCCTGCATATTACTTTTTACTAGCCAGCGAGGTTGCCCTTTAAAACGACAAGCCAATGGGATTGTGAGTGGGAAGGAGGGGGGCTTATCTTCAAGCTACAACATTACCTGAAATGGTGTGAGATTTGCCAACTTCTACTGCTCTACTTCTACTTCTAGGTACCTGTACTTCATACCATTAGCAGTTTCATAGCAAAACGAATGCAGTGGGGTTCTTACTCCAGACCCTGACTAGAGCGAATGCTAATAAGGTCACTTGTTTGCTCACTTTTCTCTCTTTTGTCCTATTTGATATAGTTATATAGATATAGATAGATATATATATATATATATATATAGGTCCCTCTCAAAAAATTAGCATATTGTGATAAAGTTCACTATTTTCTGTAATTTACTGATAAACATTAGACTTTCATATATTTTAGATTCATTACACACAACTGAAGAAGTGCAAGCCTTTTATTGTTTTAATATTGATGATTTTGGCATACAGCTCATGAAAACCCAAAATTCCTATCTAAAAAAATTAGCATATCATGAAAAGGTTCTCTAAACGAGCTATTAACCTAATCATCTGAATCAACTAATTAACTCTAAACACCTGCAAAAGATTCCTGAGGCTTTTAAAAACTCCCAGCCTGGTTCATTACTCAAAACCGCAATCATGGGTAAGACTGCCGACCTGACTGCTGTCCAGAAGGCCATCATTGACACCCTCAAGCAAGAGGGTAAGACACAAAGAAATTTCTGAGCGAATAGGCTGTTCCCAGAGTGCTGTATCAAGGCACCTCAGTGGGAAGTCTGTGGGAAGGAAAAAGTGTGGCAGAAAACGCTGCACAACGAGAAGAGGTGACCGGACCCTGAGGAAGACTGGGGAGAGGGAAATGCCAAAATGCCTGAAGTCCAGTGTCAAGTACCCACAGTCAGTGATGGTCTGGGGTGCCATGTCAGCTGCTGGTGTTGGTCCACTGTGTTTTATCAAGGGCAGGGTCAATGCAGCTAGCTATCAGGAGATTTTGGAGCACTTCATGCTTCAATCTGCTGAAAAGCTTTATGGAGATGAAGATTTCATTTCTCTTACGTCCTCCGACAGTCGCCGCCTCTTCATATTCGTCACAATGGGGTATTAGACTTTGCTCCGAAGGAGTAGCTAGGCAACAGAATATGTTAACATTAAAGCTTTTAACATATCCCACCCTCAAGGGGTGGTCCCCTCAGTCAATACCCTCCTACTTCCTGCAACCATATCTCAGTTTCAATGTCTAGCTTGTCAGGAGTAGCTGGTTCTCTCTGTGCTGGGGCTTTGTGCCCCAGCCTCTTTCTTCTTTTTTGATTTTTTGTTTGAGTTTTTTCTCTCTCTCTACTTAGCTGTTCTTTTTATCAGCATTAGTTAGTTCTTCTGATGAAGAGGATCATGCGGGCTGGGTCTCGGGCTGATCCCCCTGGTCGCAGGTCGTGGATCAGTGGCTTCCCAGCCTGCCATCGAGCTTTCAGCCAGGTAACGCTCCTGGCACAGTGAACGACCCATCCCTGTTCGGTGCAGGGATGATTGGTGAGGTGGCTACCTCACTGGACGCTGTGCGGTTTCTTAACCCCAATTTTGTGCGTCTTGTATGCGACTCTCCCTGCCTCATGTGCAGCGGCTTGTTCGCCTGTGCGGGTCCCCCACACCATTAAGAGGTAAGTGTATCTATGTGGGGACCTGTCTGTCGGGAGGGGTGTCAGTCTGGGACTGTGTAACCTGCCTCTGTTCTCACTGTCTGTCTCCCTATCACTCTGCTGCATGCTGCGGGCTGCAGGGGGGGGGGGGGAGCTGTGTGACACTGTCTGTGTCAGTCTGGTCAGTGTGAGAAGCTGTGTGCTGTGGGGCATGTTTTGTGGCATGTTGGGGCACTATACAGCGATCGCTGCGGCGATCTGCCATATTTTTTTATGTGGATGGTGTTTTTGTGCACTACTGTACTGTAGGAGCGGCGGTTTCGGCGCCATTTTGCCTGCACTCGCTCCGGCCGCATGTTCTCCATGCTGGCGGCCATTTTCTTGTAGCCTCCCATAGGCTTTAATAGGGCGCCCTGGTTTCATCACTTCCTCTTCTCCTGGGTACACCGATCGAGGCAGCAGCAGCGGGCAGGGGTCTCCTCAGGTTTTATCCTTCTGTTCTTGCTATATCCATTGCCTGTGCTCAGTTTATTGTTCCCTGTGGGGGTCTCATTGTGCTTGTGTGTGGTGCGGTGGGCTGCGCTCGCCGCGCTTGTTAAAGGGGCAGTTAACCCTTTATTTTCCGGCATAGTCTATTGGGGCAATGGATTCTCAGGAGGGCAAATTTCCTGCCACTTTGGTGGAAAGCCAGGGGACCGCTGTTTCTCCCCCAGGGGGGGATCTGGCCACTCTTGTGGCTGGCCTTGCTGCTCAGGTGCAGATGCTGGTGGCTGCTCATTCTAACAAAATACCCAGAGTGTCTATTTCCTCTGATTCTGAGGGTGAAGGTGATGGGGCTGTTAGGGCGGGGGTCTCCTTATCAGGGTCCCGCTCCTCCCTGGATCTCGTGGGGTCCGAGGTGGAGGGTGAGGTTGAGGGGGTTGATAATTCTCCCCCTGGCTCGCCTGAAGAGCTTGCAATCATGGATGAATTGATTGCTTCCATAAAACAAACGCTGCGTTTGCAGGATGAAGTGTGTCCCCCCGCTGCCCTGGCGGCTTATGGGATGCAGAGAAGACGCAGGACGCCGCAGGTTTTTCCCTGCAATGATGATTTTCAGCGCGCTGTTAAGGAACAATGGCGCAATTTACGCAAACCTTTTGCTGTACCAAGTAGGTTCAAGCTGCGTTATCCTTTTTCGCCTTCCACTGATGAACGGTGGTGTGTGCCACCCCCGGTGGATCACGCAATTGCGGTTTTGAACAAATCCACTGCGATTCCTGCAGAGGATTCCCCGGTGTTCCGTGATGCCACGGATAGAAGACTGGAGTCTCTTGCCCGTCATACTTATTCTGTTACGGGTTCGATGCTTAAGGCTCTGTTTGCCTCTCTTATGGCGGCCCAGGCTGTCGCAAGTTGGACGCAGATGCTTAGGCGCGTCCTAGTGGCCGATTCGGCCTCGCCGGCGACTCTGGATATGGTGGATCAAATCCACCAGGGTGTCATGTATCTGTGTGATGCGGACTTGGACTTAGTCCCGTTGGCTGCCCGTGTACACAGCGTGGCGGTGTTGTCTCGCCGCCTGGTTTGGTTGAAGTGTTGGTCGGTGGACCAATCTTCGCGAAAGACCTTGACCAATCTGCCTTATGATGGGTCTCGCCTTTTTGGGGAGTCCTTGGATGCGTTGATTAAGGGGATCACCGGAGGTAAGAGCACTCTCTTGCCCCATTTCCCCAAGGCTAAGGGGGCTTCTGGGAAGACACATGCCAATTTTCGGCCGCCTCAGGGGTCCTTTCGTGCCTTTCGGTCGCACTACAAGGGCAAACCGTTCAAAGGACAGGGCTCTCACAAGAAGCCCTGGTCTGGCAAACAGAAGTCCGGCCAGTCCGGATCCGCTGCCCATAACAGTGCGGCCTGAAGGGGCGCCCTCACCCAGTTTTGGGGTGGGGGGACGCTTGCTCGGTTTTCTTCAACCCTGGTTGGCCCGCGTGCGGGACCGGTGGGTTCAGGAGATCGTTCGATCTGGTTACAAGATCGTGTTTCTCTCTCGGCCGGAGAGCAGATTTTTTCCCTCAAATCTTCAACTGTCTCCAGAGCGTTTACGGACCTGCACCTAGCGGTGCGAGACCTGAAGGCTCAAGGAGTTGTGGTTCTGGTGCCTCATCGGGACAGATTTCGGGGGTTTTATTCCAATCTGTTCACCATGCCCAGGAAGGAGGGCAAGGTTCGTCCAATTCTGGACTTGAAGGCTCTAAACCGCTCTGTGCGGGTTCGCAGGTTCCGCATGGAATCCCTGCGGTCGGTGGTGGCTGCCCTGGTTCCGGGGGAATTCATGGCCTCCATCGATTTGAAGGATGCGTATCTTCACATCCCGATTTTCGAGGGTCACCAGAGGTACCTTCGGTTCGCCATTGCGGAGGATCATTACCAGTTTGTGGCGTTACCTTTTGGTCTCGCCTCGGCTCCACGGGTTTTCACCAAGGTGCTTGCACCGGTTCTGGCATTGCTGAGGGCCCAGGGCATCTCTGTCCTGGGATATCTGGACGACATCCTGGTTCGGTCTGCGACCAGCCAGGGTCTGGAAAAGGACCGGTCTGTCACGATGCAAACTCTGCAGGAGTTTGGTTGGACGATCAATTTTCCAAAGTCGACGCGGAGTCCGTCGGTACGTCTTCCCTACCTGGGGATGATCCTGGACTCGGTCCAGGCGAAGGTCTTCCTGCCGGAAGACAAGCTCAGGACTCTTCAGGAGGAAGTCAGGTCCCTCAGGGACGTTCCGCACTCGTCGCTACGGACGTGCATGCGATGTCTGGGTTTGATGGTCTCGGCTTTCGAGGCGATTCCCTTCGCCCAGTTTCACACGCGGGGTCTCCAATCGGAGATCCTGTCCAGGTGGGACGGGCGACCGCAATCTCTGGATCTTCAAATCTCGTTGGGCCATCGTACCAGAAGGGACCTTCTGTGGTGGCTCCAGTCCCCGATGGTGTCTGGCGGCAAGTCTTTTCGTCCTGTCTCATGGACGGTGATCACCACGGATGCCGGCTTGTCGGGCTCGGGTGGTGTTCTGGGCGTTCTGTCCGCCCAGGGAACCTGGTCGGAGGGGAAATCCTCCCTTCCGATCAACATTCTGGAGTTGCGTGCGATAAGTCTCTGCCTTCGTCATTGGACGGACCGGCTGCAGGGCTGTCCGGTTCGGGTGCAGACGGACAATGCCACGGCGGTGGCCTACATCAACCACCAGGGGGGCACCAGGAGTGCCCGAGCGGCCCGAGAGGTGGCCGACATTCTGTCTTGGGCCGAGACTCATGTCCCGGCGATAACGGCGGTTCACATTCCAGGGGTGGAGAACTGGCAGGCGGACTATCTGAGTCGCCAGACCCTGGATCAGGGGGAATGGTCTCTACACCCGGATGTCTTCCAGATGTTGTGCGCGAAGTGGGGTCTTCCGGATGTGGACCTGTTTGCGTCTCGTCTCAACAACAAGGTGAGAAGGTTCGTAGCAAGGACGCGCGACCCTCGGGCAGACGCGTCGGACGCGTTGGTGGCCCCGTGGCATCAGTACAAGCTGATGTATGCGTTTCCACCGATTCAGTTGCTGTCCAGGTTCCTTTGCAGGTTACACTCGGAACGCAGCACGGTGATTCTTGTGGCGCCGGATTGGTCTCGCCGGTCCTGGTACGCAGACCTCGTAAATCTGGCGGTCTACCTCTTCGAGACGATCTGCTGTCTCAAGGGCCGATATGCCATACTGCTTTACAGTCGCTGGCTTTGACGGCCTGTCTGTTGAGATCGAAGTTCTGAAGGAGAGGGGTCTCTCCCCTGAGGTCGTTCATACCTTGATCAACGCGAGGAAGTCTTCCTCGGGGAAGGTTTACTACCGTACTTGGAAGGCCTATTTTGCCTGGTGTGAGTCAAGGGGGTTTTCGCCCCGCACGTACTCGGTTTCTCGAGTATTGTCCTTCCTTCAGATGGGTGTCGATCAGCGTTTGGCACTGGCTACGATAAAGGGTCAGGTGTCTGCGCTGGCCGTTCTATTTCAACGTCCCGTGGCTTCCAACTCCTTGGTTGGCACCTTTGTTCAGGGTGTGCGGCATCTGGTTCCTCCTAGGAGGGAACCGCTGCCTCCTTGGGACTTGAATCTCGTTCTATCTGTATTGCAACGTGCTCCTTTTGAACAGATCAGGGAGATCCCGTTGTCTATGTTGTCCAAGAAGGTAGCCTTTTTGGTTGCGATCACTTCGGCTCGCAGAGTGTCGGAGCTGGCGGCTTTGTCCTGCAAGTCTCCGTATCTGGTTATTCATTTGCATAAGGTGGTCTTGCGACCTAATCCTCCCTTTCTTCCGAAGCGAGTTTCGGCATTCCATCTCAATGAGGATATTGTCTTGCCTTCGCTGTGCGCGAAGCCTAAACATCCAAAAGAGGTGAGACTACATTCTTTGGATGTTGTTCGGGCGATTAAGGTTTGCCTTAAATCGACTGAGTCTTGTCGAAAGACTGATTCTTTGTTTGTTCTTCCTGAGGGTCCTCGGAAGGGCATGGCGGCGTCGGCCTCTACCATCGCCAACTGGATCAGACAGACCGTTGAGCAGGCATATGTCTTGCAGGGGAAAGTTCCCCCTATGCCTGTGAAGGCGCACTCTACTAGATCTCTGAGTACGTCTTGGGCCTGTCGTCATGGGGCTTCTGTGGCCCAGGTGTGTAAGGCGGCGACCTGGTCGACCGTACACACTTTCACAAAATTCTACAAGGTAGATGTTCAGGCATCGGCAGATGCTTCCTTTGGCCGCAAGGTTCTTAGTGCGGCTGTTCCCTAGGGTCCCCTGTTGGGATCCCTGGCTGTTGGGATAAGTTTCTTTTTATCCCCTGGTTATTTGTTTTTCCTGGGTTGTTGCTCCTGTTGAGCAAGTTTTTTTCCTATTGCCCAGCTGGTTTCCTTCCTTTGGTAAGGTTCCTTTCTTTGATGCGGAGACTGCGTTGCCTTACGGCGCGGATGCGTTTCCCACCCCTCATGTTTGCACTGCTTTGGGACGTCCCCATTGTGACGAATATGAAGAGGCCGCGACTGTCGGAGGACGTAAGAGAAAACTGAATTTTTGTAAAATCTTACCTGTAAAATTCCTTTCTCTGAGTCCTCCGACAGTCGCCGCCCCCGCCCCTCTTTTGGGGTTTTGGTTATATACTCTACTGCTATTCCACTGAAACTGAGATATGGTTGCAGGAAGTAGGAGGGTATTGACTGAGGGGACCACCCCTTGAGGGTGGGATATGTTAAAAGCTTTAATGTTAACATATTCTGTTGCCTAGCTACTCCTTCGGAGCAAAGTCTAATACCCCATTGTGACGAATATGAAGAGGCGGCGACTGTCGGAGGACTCAGAGAAAGGAATTTTACAGGTAAGATTTTACAAAAATTCCGTTTTTTCAGCACGACCTGGCACCAGCTCACAGTGCCAAAACCACTGGTAAATGGTTTACTGACCATGGTATAACTGTGCTCAATTGGCCTGCCAACTCTCCTGACCTGAACCCCATAGAGAATCTGTGGGATGTTGTGAAGAGAAAGTTGAGAGACGCAAGACCCAACACTCTGGATGAGCTCAAGGCCGCTATCGAAGCATCCTGGGCCTCCATAACACCTCAGCAGTGCCACAGGCTGATTGCCTCCATGCCACGCCGCATTGAAGCAGTCATTTCTGCAAAAGGATTCCCGACCAAGTATTGAGTGCATAACTGAACATAATTATTTGAAGGTTGACTTTTTTTGTATTAAATACATTTTTTTTTATTGGTCGGATGAAATATGCTAATTTTTTGAGATAGGAATTTTGGGTTTTCATGAGCTGTATGCCAAAATAATCAATATTAAAACAATAAAAGGCTTGCACTACTTCAGTTGTGTGTAATGAATCTAAAATATATGAAAGTCTAATGTTTATCAGTACATTACAGAAAATAATGAACTTTATCACAATATGCTAATTTTTTGAGAGGGACCTGTGTGTGTGTGTGTGTGTGTGTGTGTGTATATATATATATATATATATATATATATATATATATATATATATATATATATATATATATATACATACATACATACATATATATATAGTTCTTGTCAGTAAATATTTGCTCCCAGTCTCAGTACTACAGTACAGGAAATTGCAAAAGGCTGCTATCAAGGTAGAATGTGATAATTGCACTAGTTGAATTTTAAAAAAAATAAAAGTTTACTGACAAGTAGCACAACATAAGGAAATCATAGTGTAGTTTCCTCTTTATGATTGTTGTATTTTATGTGTTTTAGGAGCAGCTGATGAAGCAGTGGCACCAGAACAGAGAGCCCACACCTCCCTCCCCTGCTGGACCACCTCCATCACAACCTCTGTCTGCAGCTGCAGCACAGCCTCCACAGAAAGCACTCTATGGAGGAGGGTCGATGGGAAGGACCACTCCTGTGGCCACGCCGCAACCACAGCCACCTGGCCCCCTGCCACCGCCTCATGTCAGCTATGACCCTCGATGGGTGATGGTTCCTCCTTTCATTGATCCACGCATCATACAAGGGAGACCCATGGATTATTACCCTCCCACAGCGGGGGTTCATCCTACAGGTGAGAAGCGGTAGAGCATAAACAGAGAATTGTGCAGGTCTACACCTCAAGGACCACTTTACTTCACACCAGTGTGCATGCAACACCCTATATTTATGAACATTGGCTTTTTTGTTTTTAATTATGTATGTTTGCTTTTAATGCATGCTTGTTTGCATTTTAACACCTTCCTGCCTGGCCTATAGCAGATTGGTGGCTGGGTGGGGGGTTCTTCTTTCTGAGTGGACATCATATGACATCCTCTTTGAAGGTGGGGCTGCTCGGCGGCGCGATCTGTCACGGTTTGTGTCCTCAGCCGATGACTATTCAGTGTACTGGCTCACTGTTGCCGGTACCATGTGACCGCTGTGACCAATCACCGCAGGTCACATGACAGTTATAAACAATGGACGGCTTCTTTTCATGTCATCCATTGTGTTGCTCGCTGTGATTGGTCAAAGGTATCACATGGTAGATACAGGGCCAATCACAGCCCATTTGTACCATTTGATTAGCTTTGACCAATCACAGCTAATCACAACAAAACAAACTGAATAAATCAGTGTCATTCAGTAAAATGCTTGCTTATAGCAATGAAATTCACTGCTATAGGCAATCACAATGTGTAAAAACAAAAAAAATCCTGACCACTTTTCTAGAGTAGTACAATGTTACTATGGTAACATTGTATTGCACTTTTTTTTCTCAAAGTGTTCAATTTAGCAAAAAATAAAAAACCCAGTAGTGAATAAATAAAACCAAAAGAAAGCTCTAGTTGTGTGAACAAAATCATAAAAACGTAGTTTGAGTACAGTGATGCGTGCAATTGTCGCGGCAGCACTAAAAGCTGAAAAATGGTCTGGGCAGCAAGGGGGTGAAAGTGCCCAGTATTGAAGTGATTAAGGGTCCTTAACACAAGCAATTTTATGGATTCCTATTTGAAATGCATGGATAAAAATGTTTGTCTGGAGTTCTACTTTAAATGTATTTAGAATCACCAAGGAACTTTCTGTCCAGGTATTTAGTCTGAGGCTTAAAGCAGAACTGTAAACTTTTTTCCTTCCAGATTATTTGTACTTCTGATCAGACACTTATGCTATTAACAAACTCCATAGGTAGCAAGAAGGTGACTTCCTCAGCTGGGGGGTGACTGACTACTGCTTTGTGTCTATTCCCTTCCTCCAGTTTTCTCTTCATCCTCGCCCCTCTGATGTATTGTCTGTCCTTTTCCCCCCTGTAAACATTATAAGCACCTGTTTTCAGACACCCAGAGATCAGAATGACTGTATTGTACCGAACAGTAGAGTCCAAAAGACATGCAACGCTGTACCCAAATAAAATGTATGTCCTTTTTTCCCCACAGATAGCTTTCTTTTGGTGGTATTTCATCACCTCTGCCTTTTTTTTTTTTGCGTTCTAAACAAAAAACGACCGGCAATTTTGAAAAAAACATTTTTTACTTTCCGTTTTAAAACTTTTTCAATAAAAAAATGTAAAAAAAAAAAACGATGTATTCTGCTACATATTTTTGGTAAAAAATTTCCCAATAAGCGTATATTGATTGGTTTGTGCAAAATTTTATAGCGTCTACAAACTATGGAATAGATTTTATAGAATTTTTGTTTTGCTAGCAATGGCGGTGATCAGTGACTTATAGCGGGAATGCGATATTGTGGCGGACAAATCGGACACCTATCTGACGCTTTTTTGGGAACCAGTGACATTAATACAGTGATCAGTGCTTAAAATATGCACGATCACTGTACTAATGACACTGGCTGGGAAGGGGTTAACATCTGGTGCGATCAAAGGGATTCAGTATAGTGAGGGCTGTGGTTTTACTAGCAAAAGGCATTGTTCTGTGTTTCTGGTTTACAGGAACACAGGATCCATGCCTTCTGTATTGACAGAACGGCAATCTGCCTTGTTTACATAGGCAGCTCCCCGTTTTGCCTGCTGACAAAATGGTTAGCGGGTGCCAGCAGACATTGGATCTGATACCCGGAAGTGCAGGATCACGTATATATATATATGTGATCCTGGGCAGCTCGGCTGCCCTGTAGCAGTAAATCTGCCATAGGGCGGTTGGCAAGCAGTTAACCACTTGCTGATCGCCTAATGTACATTTACTGCGGCAAAGTGGCTCTATTGCACAAAGGCACTTACCTGTGCAATAGCCACTAAGTGGCGCGATTGCGCGCGGATTGGACAGAGGGGGAGACAATCAGCGGGTCCAGCGGACCTGATGTCCGCTGGCCACCAGCAATCGTTCCAGAGAGAGGCAGAATGGCGGTCTGCCTATGTAAACATGGCAGATGGCCGTTCTGACAGGGGAGAAGATAGAGATCTTGTGTTTCTGGTAAGCAGGAACACGGGATCTCTATCTTTCCCCAGTCAGAGTTACCTCCGCCTTCCCACAGTTAGCCATTTAACAACATTTAACCCTTTGATTGCCCCTGATAACTCCTTCTCTCCCAGTGTCAATGGTACTGTAACATTGCATATTTTTAGCACTGATCCATGTAATAATGTCACTGGTTCAGTGTCAGATTTGTCCACCACAATGCCACTGTCCTGCTAAAAAGCGCAGATCGACGGCATTACTAATTAAAAATAAACAAAAATGCCATAAAAATATCCCACAGTTTTTAGACGCAATAACTTTTTGTGCAGACTAATCAATATACGCTTATTGGGATTTTTTTTTTTACCAAAAAG